>NW_018407390.1:2119124-2138329 GCF_002113885.1 Mizuhopecten yessoensis | reverse complement strand
GCCTAGCTCGCCTTGTCTCTCTTATAGCGGCCAAAGCAGAGGCTGCCATTTCCCGCACTCTTGAAGTGGGCTCAGACATAATGGCGGCGACAGGAACACGTGTTGTTACAACAAGCCTACTGTCCCTACGTAGATCCTCGAGATATTCCGGACGGGGAGACTTCATTTTCGACATTTTGTTAAAATCTCGTTCCTATATAAGATATCTTATTTAGTAACGAGACTTTAATTATATAAGATATCTTATAAAGCTATATGAGATATCTTATATATCATATAATATATCTTATATATTATATAAGATATCTTATATAGAAAATTAAATGAGATATCTTTCATACGATATAAGATATCTTATATATCATATAAGATATCTTATATAGCATCTCATTTAATTTCTAGATAAGATATCTCATATAGTATATAAGATATCTTATATATTATATAAGATATCTCATATACTTTATAAGATATCTCATATACTATATGAGATATCTTATATACGATATAAGATATCTTATATAGTATATAAGATATCTCATATGCTATATAAGATATCTTATATAATTCGATGAAATACAGGATCGACATTGCTCCTCTTTCAAAATAATGAATGTTTTGCCATAGAGATGTTCCAGCAGTCTCTTGGCATTCGTACACTAAATGTGGGCACACATTGTTTCTCGTTCATGGTCTTTTATTTATTTCATATGATTTTAAACTTTTAAAAAGCTTTTCAGAAATGGAAAAAATAACCTTGCCAATTCCTTTGATTTCACTTTAAGGTACATTTACTTACCATGTCGGTTGTATATACCCTACTGTACTTGAGAAAAAAGGACAAGTTCTTCTGATCAGCCGCTTCCTCATTAACTTTGTTAGGCTTTCTGCATCGACAAAGGTTTTATTCAATAATTTTCTTCTTTTGAATTCTAGTTATTACATGTGTACTCTGTATTCCTTAAAATTTCACGAAGCAATTTTGACATTGTTTTTTATTTGTTTTTTTGTTTGTCGTTTTTACCACTTGTGAGCACTTTTAAAATTGACGGAATATTCATATTGTGCATTAACCAATATACCCTTATTTCAGTTTTTGCATCGACCAACTTAATTTAAGTAGAAGATGTTCGCATAAAATAGATAGTATATCTGGCGTGCAAAATACCTTCATTTTTTGTTAAGGCTGATGGTTTAAATATATCGGCGAATATTCTTTAGCCTTATGAGACTGCTATTTTTAAAAAGACCAACTTCGTAAAAAACGTTCCTGGGTTGATTTTGTAAACACTCCCTACTGCTTTGATTTGTATTTCATATGTAAAGTTTACATATCGATATAAGTCATTATTCTTTTTTTCTCATTAAGAGGGTAAAATGTTCCAAACATAGAATTGCGGTGGCCTTGGCTGATTCTGAAAATGTCAGCGTATCCTGGCTGGCTGGTGACCTTGTTATAGGAAGTTCGACACCATCGTGTACGCCCGGAAGTGTCCTTCCAAATTCTGACGTCATTGGCCTCTTCGCTAAAGTAGAGAGCATAGAACGATTCCAACAACACGTGCAGCTTCATGTTACGAGAGCCGAGTACGATAACAGTTTGTATTGTTCAACTAAAAATTGAACCATGTTCATAATTCATAAGTATATGTCACATAAGATTTTAAACAAGATTTTTCTTTATATAGTTTACATATTTAATACAAAAGGAACATGCCAATGCAGCAGCACTATGTAACTGCTAGTATAGCATTAAGATTAAGCAACGGCGTTAATTTTTCAAACCGCTCAGTCTTAATAATTTCACTCTTTAAAACGAGTGTTCATGTTGTTAAAATAAATGAATTTATCACAAATCTGACCCATTTTACTAAGCCATATGGCCATGTCATAAAAATGTTATTATACACATGAAATAAAACCTGCTGTGATTGGTCAAAACCGTTGGAACATATTCCTTCGCCTCTAAAAACCTTTTGAACTTTATTAACTTATTTTTTTCTGAGAAAGTTTAATGATTTTGCTATTAAATGAATTTCAAATGTCTATTTTGTCATTATTATTTTCATTGCATTTGAAACTGTTCATTATCAAAAACTATAGTCTGGAACTACTTTGCACTGAACGGAAAGACAATACATTGGTCGGAGTATTGTTTTTTTACCTTTTAAGAGACAACTGATAACACATAATTGTGTTTGAAGTTACCTTTCAAAATAATGAATGTTACGTGATAAATAGAATCTTACATTCGTGTCCATGTCATATTGAATTTATTAAACTCGTTCCATAATTGTATATGACACTCGCCTAAAGGCTTGTGTCATATGAAATTATATAGCTCGTTGAATAAATTCAATACGACATGGACACTCATGTAAGATCCTCTATATATTAATGTTAAGTTATATTATATGCCAGTGTCGGTATTCTGAACTAACTGGCAGGTGTTCACAGGGCTGGCCATCAAGTATTACTTTCCCAATATTTTACCACAATTATACTGACATTTATTAACGACATTGTAGAATAATGATAACCACTACTTAAATTATGGGTAACATGATATAAAATATGTTTAGGGCGATTGAGCTGATTGAGGAGGCCGATATACAGATATCTGTAAACACTGTGAAATCTCGTGAAAAGCGACATATGTCAAACGTCTTGAAGACTGTACTCAGCGACATTGACTGGAACAGTACGCTGACTACAGAGATTCCATTCAATAAACACAACCACAGGATACATCTTAGCAAGTCGTCCAATAATTCTCAGCCGATTCTCAAAGTATATGGAGATAGTAGCGAGGACCTTAGTAACACAGACGCGAGTGATTTCATGTTCAAATGCGTGAAATGTGGAGGCACAACGAACCTTAAGTATAAATTGTATGTTCATTTTGAAGACAATGTTGTTGTTCTCTATTCCTGTATATTCAAACGTACTCGCTTCAGTATTAGAATGATCAATTATGTAATTTGACTTGTTAAAAAACTATATTTAACACATGATGCATTTTCTATATATTACCATGGAAACGATACGTCCATGTTGATTAACATACATTGATGTAGGCGATATAAGAAGTTTGTAATTTGTTAAAAGCGTTGAACATAAACCTTGGGTGAATAACAATCTTAAAAGAAAATATCGCTTTGCTTTTAATGCATTTTAAAAAGAATTAGTTTTATATATATAAATGTAACTTAAAATAGGGTTGAACTCTTCATTCTTCATTACAGGCGAGTCAGAATCGACAAAGTCGATAACAAACCAGTGATCAAGGTGTTCAAAACGGAGGTAATATTCGCGTTATTAATTAAATAAATCCCATTGAAAGGATATATTTTTCCATACGTTTCTTACTTCTTGGTATTTGCCAGGCATTGCAAATGCAAATACTATTGTATTTTGAGTAAGTAACTCATAAGTGTATAACTGTATTATTGTCCTGTTTCATCAATTTAAGCAAATTTAATATAAATTTCAACAAGACCATGAATGGTGAGTTAATATCATAGAAACCTTAAGTAGCATCCTCAGTATAAACAATGAATGTCGAGTTATTCTTTTAAAATTATCATTCCCTATTTTTTCACTTTTAACGTGTTGATTAAATACATTTTTACATTTCTCATTATGGACTGTTAGGTTGAAGGAGAATTTAGCGGCCAGTACAACCTGCATGCGTCAGGTGAAACCAATATGACTTTAAGCTTTGACGATAAACTCTGGGAGACACAACCTACCATCTTCATGAAGGTCCCCATAGCTACATTTCCTCGACTTCCTGATGTCGAACTAATCGTTAAGGTCCATACCGGGGCTTTCCTCGCTGTGAACCTAACGACTTTAAAACCGTTCCGGATCGAACATAATATTACAACTAAAGGAACGTTTATCAATTGTAAGTCATTTTATTATGTACAGATTTCTTATTAGCAATCTATCAAAAAATGATATGTTTCTGTATAGATAAGAATGCGAGTAGCAATTAATAACGGTAATTATTACATATTTAGCGGATGAAATCAAACAAGATGACAAATACACAGGAACTATGTCCTTTCCGGATTGGACCACAATGGGAACAACATCACTATTGGAAACCAAAGAGATGTTTAGCTTTCACGCGACAATTACACACAAGGTAAGGTTATTTGAGAAAAATGTAGATTAAATGATAGTATTTCAGTGAAGTAAAAAGAAGACTATATAGTGTTATTGTAGTTGTACTGTCGGACACTCACTGAAGCGGTATCAGTGATATTTACTTATTCTAAACCAGTTGTTTACTTCACATGTCTCCTATGTTAATGTATATACCAATAGCCAGTTTTTTAATAGATTTAACAAACAGTGCGCACAGCTCTGCATTGTTAGATTGGTGTATTCACGACGTTTATGTTGCATCTATTATGAAACTTACACGTCGATTTTTGAGAACCACTCTAAATCACTTATCCTCTATAGTTAGAAATTAAAATGTCACGGACTTCTGTTTTTTCTCCTTCACATCTTGCATTTACTGTTTGTTTCCAGATTCACCTGAAACCGTTTATCGGATGGTCTCTTCGTGATATTACCATGGACTTTGGTACCCCACATGAAATACAGTAAGGCCTAACCATTTGGTTGGTCATTGGCATATGACATTGTAACAATGATTAATTTGATAAAATAATTTACCCTAATTGCATTTCTAGAAATTAATATCACAAGATCTTCACATATTCTAACTATGCTATATTCAAAACACTATAATGCCTCTGTAGCATTAAGCGTGTTTGAGCATAATCTATATTCTGCTTCAGATTGAATCAACACTTAAAGACTGACGCAAGTGTAGCAGATACGACGTACTGCACCACCAGTGTGGCTGAGATGACCGGCTCATGGACCCACACCGCAAACAGGCTTGAAGTGGACGCCTTCGACATACATATTTGGTACTGTTTTTGTACCATTTGTAACCTACCAACGTGGAATATTGTAATACATAACATCTCTTTAATTTATAAGTTAGCAAGAATTTAAAGGAGACTCGTCATATTGAACACATTCACGCTTATAAATGAGAACAAAATCATTAATTGAATATACTTTCTTGTAAAATTGTGTGTTCCTTTGGACGGATTTGTATAGAAACCATCAACTTGTATACATTGTTTAGTGGAATATGCTTAAAGAATACTCTGGTATATGCCGGTTGGATTTTGACATTAACGTGTCTTTCTGTTTTCAATTTCATATTTTTTTAAATTTTGTTTTTGCTTGAAGGGATGTCCTATTGGAAAACGTCCAGATAGTTAATACGCCATTATGTAAGGAAGAGATAGCAAGAAAATGTAAAGCAAACTGTGCAGATCCTACTATTGGCAATCACAATGGATCGGCTGTGGAGAGTGTATGTGGTGACCCGGGGACACCGATAACCAGGCGCAGCAGTGACTTTGGCAGGTGAAGCAACAGATAAATATGTAAATTTTACCTAATGTGATTAGGATAATGTATTCTGCTCATCCTGTGATGCCTTGCTTTCATCATTAAAATCCAAGTTAAAGGTTCATGAACTTTGTTTTACAGCTGAAATTTCAGTTTTTCAATTAAAAAGCATCGTTGGAGTCAAAGAAAACCTTTCAACATTTCCCCTTTGATTTTTCATGAAAAAAAGTTAAGTTAAGGAATGTACGAGAAACTGCGGCCCAATTAGTTATGTTTCTTTAAGCTCGAGAGTTTTGAAAAATGCAAAGGGCTGATTTGTTGATTTTGATTAATAGTCATCCTTTAGGAAGACCGTATGGATGGATGGATGACGGGTTTCGCGCCTACATGAATCCGCCCTTACGGGTTTCATCTCACTGACGGAAGTCAGTGTTCAGTCGGCGTGAGGGAAGTTGCCTTCCCTCGGGGGGTGGTTTGGAGTCGTCTATTCTATCCTATCCTTATCTTGTGGTGTAATTTGGAGACGACTCCTTGGTCCGAAATGGTGTGTCTTGCTGGATGTTGTATCTGTGATTGTTGATCCTTACTAATGTATTTGTGTCGTTGAGGGGACTCGAAATTGGCCAATGTGGCTTATATTAATGTATATATGTACTTAAAAAAGAAAAATATTTGTCTATTTTTAAAGTGTATTTATTGCATATATTCCTGTTCTTATAGGGAGGTATATATATTATATTTGTTATGTACCTCGGGTCTCTTACTGCCGGTTGAGCCCGACAGTAGGGAAACGTCTCTGCTTCCGTTAGGTACAGTACTTTGTTTCCTTGTCAGACTTGGCCGGAGTTTGAGATTATCCGAGGGGTCCCTATGGTGTATGCAGATATTTACCCTTAATTCTCTGGTGTATGTCTGATTTAAAAAAAAATAAAAAAAAAATAAAAAAATAAATAAAAAAAAGGTGATTAGTATTTGATCTTATGGGGGTGTTTAAGTTGTTGGGCTTGTTACCGGGTTTATATGTGATGACCAGTATCCCGATGAGGTCACCATAAACTAGCTATTGACTGTTGTGTTTTGTTGATGTTGTCGCACATGTTTCTGTTTTATCGCAGGCTAAAAGAACTTTTTGGAAATCTGATCAATTTCCTGGACAAGGACTCTGACTCAGAATGGTGTGGTCAGCCTGGAGATTCATGTACACGTTGTGATGATGAAGAGGGCTCGACATGCGCAAACCGGCTTCTAACGGCACAAATGGCAGCACCAGTCACTCGATTGGCTAAGTTTGTCAGGTCGGAATGGCCCGATCGTGAGTTTATTGTCCAATCAGATTTTGGGTTGCGATTATATCATACAGTTTAGGAAACAATGTAATTAAATAAATGCATTTGATTTATTCTTAACATAGGTATTATGTAGTGTTTCAACAAGCAAAACGATTCTCTGTTTCTAAGTTAATAAATCTGTTACTATGTTGACGTAAACAAAGTCCATTGCATCACTATTCTAGGCAACCTAGTGCTACTAGAAGGCTGGAGTGAACCTACGTCTCAATATCCGAGCGGTAAATATGGTAATAGCTCGTTGTATTACGAAGGTCGTGCTGCAAAAGTAGGAGTGAGTGTACCAACAACTTCATCTACTGGCAGTAACTCACTCGATGATCAACCGGAAATCGTTTACCGCCTGCTGGAACTATCTTCATGTGCCGGGTTCACATTCTACAAGATAGCATCAACAAATGATAAAAACACCATTGTTACGTGCTTGAAGAAACCTGAGGCACGCAAAAGAAGGAAAAGGAGAGAGGCATCTAGAGAGGAATTGGAAGATGCCGAAAAGCAACTGTTCCTGGACAAATTGGGCAATTTAGGTAGGTACGATAGGTTTTATTGCACGCAAGATAAGGGTAATAAATGAAATAAATGCTTTAAATGCATATCTTTGTTTGTAAAAGTTGTTTTTCTTTTGTGTAACAACAATTATAACTTAACATTGGTCATTCATGCATGTATTGAAATTCAGTTAATACTCAACAAAATGATTAATTAAATATAAATCACTGGCTCCGCTAGGGATCGAACCCGTGACCTCTGGCTTACTAGTCCTACGCTCAACCGATCAGCCGAGCGATACATTGCGGCTAGTATTTACCAGGGTTACACAAATATTTGTATTCGGGTGAGTACATATTTACCCTTGTATTGTAGTTTTGAAATCGGCGCACACACCCTCCTCTCACTTCAATACCTCTACCACGTATCCGAAGGATACATCTGTTGTCGATATACTCGGTCCTGTTGATGAGTACTTCTCCGTGGATAACAACGTACAGATGAAAAGGTAACACAAAGTATAAAGCAATCCAAATTAGTATTAATAAAATCTAAATGAAATCGGAAGAATTTGTTAGCACGTACAAATAACGTCAAGAAAAAAATATCAAGGTATCAACAGAACTGTAATATGTACTCAAAATCGAAAACACTAAGAAAAATTGTAAACAAAGAAAGGTTTACACGGAAGCCATTGAAAAAGTACAAGAAAGGCGAGATCATGTGTTCCGGAATGGTTATCGGTTTTTTTTCGCCTCGAACACACCCGCCATGTAAATCGAAATCAATATTTCACATCCGCGTAGCGAGAACCGTATTAGTGACAGCGAAACAGCAAGACACACAGAGCATAAAAGTCGACCTTCATATCACACAGAGAAATAGCAAATTTACTATAAGATCATTATGGCAACCGTAAATTTGTCCATAAAATTCTTCCAAATCCACATTCCATTAATTCCTTGTCTGGATTGGAGTGTAGAGTTCACCTTACGACTGTAGCCTTGGTTTAATGTTACTTAGAATGATAGTAAGAAGCTTGAATATTTAAGTGTCGTGAGCAATTAGCAGAGCCAGCTAGAAAACGTTTTCGATAAGGATTCTTTTGAAGCGTGATTAACTTATATGTCTTCATTCGAAAAAAAAAGAAATTGTATATAGGTAGGAAGATTTTCTTTTAACAAGCCTAGTTCTTTCTGCAAAAAAGTATTGCAACAGTGTTTACTTTTTTTTTTAGTTATTAAATGTTTTGTCTGCGCACATTTCTACATACTTGTCATGAAGATCGTTTTGATCAGTATTTGATATTAGTATCATGATAAGAATTTTTAAACATACAAAACTGTGTATGTGGCGACGTGTTCACCGGAATTTCATTTTTTTTGTAAATAATTTAGGATGATGCAGTATCCTCTGGCTGACGTGAGTTTTCCCCCTGAAGGGCCAGTTGACGAAGTCTGTGGTACGGCCACTAGACGATGCAAGGACTGCAAGACGTACGATGAAAGCGATGACCCCTGGGACTGGTGCCTGACCCGGACCATGACCCCAAGGATGGCTCTAAGACTTCGGAGGCTTTCTATTCTCAGTAAAGATCAATGTGAGTTATACGTTCTAGGCTACAAGCTTTACCTTAAACCAAAGAAAACATACGTATCATCAGTGTTATTGAATCATTTCCAACACTTGTCATATACATATCAAATAGAAAAAAACAACATTTATAGTATTATTTTTCTGTCTTTGTCTGTGTTGTCTTATCTTATTACATCCGTTTTGTACATATATAAATGTTATCGCTAGATGTCTCTTATACATATCGGCAAATTAATTCTCCGAAACGTACTATTGCATAAGTTTCTGAAGATGTAAGTGTTTTTAAAACATTCAGATATATTTGTACTACATTTTACCAAGCCAAGTTATACGTTTGTAATTAATAACTTCAAATTATTTCGATTAATATTTTGTCAGTGGCCGTGATTGTTCCACAGGAACAAGGCGATGCCGACGTCGTGAAATATGGGAATGTCGGCAGGTTAGAATTTTTATTTAATGATATTTTAGAAAACAAACGTAATATTTTTTATTTATTGAAATTTAACAAAACAAAGTGAACTGCAGACAAAAACAGTGTTTATACTTCAGAATACGAAGGATTAAGTGTCGTGACCCCCATCAGTCGCCTGTCACCCATCCATACATGTGTTAAACCACCACCAAACACAACAAATATAAAGTAAGGTAAAACGGAGACAAACACATTGCCTCTTATTCTTCATGGAAGCGATCACAACCAATCAGTGACACGTGTACATGTGTATGGTCCTGTCAGTTACAGCGATTTCTAATTTGGATAAGCTAGGTCATGAGGATGACATTTAAATTACCATAATGAAGATTAATCCTCTAAATTAGAAAGTCCTTTATCATAGAAACAAAGTGTTCTTGTTTGTTTCTTAATCTTTTATTGGAGAAAATCCTTAATTTGATTTCAGATTGATTGATCTGAATTTGTGATTTGCTAGATTACGTTTAGCATTAAAAGTTCTGACTGACTTCCTTAAATTTTAAAATCATATTTGCTATTCACAGGGCGTTGCGACTAGAGACTGCAACATCCGCCCTCGCGCTGCAAGATCTTGCCAACCTAGCGATCTCTGCGGGATTTGACTATATCTGCCTTTCCGGGACATCAACCGTAGATGTGTTTGTACGGGAACAAACGGGGTACCTGGCCACCCTCGAGGTTTACTCCCGGCTCAGCATGTTACATGTCAATCCACCTACATCCGAGGTCCAGGATTATAAACCAATCTACGTGAAAGCAGAATCTGCCGAAACTATCCCTGGTATAGTTGATGGTATCAATGACAAGTTACACGTGTCTGACAGTTACATGATTTTCGATTTCAAGCCATTTGATAAACGTTACTTCCGATTGGACGTGCGACTATTGGAATGTCTGGAAGAGGTCACTAGTGATATCGGCAGTAGACTGCGTGTTTTAGCGGGCTACAAAACTCGTTCAATGAACGATGAAAACATCGAGGAAAAGCATGATGAGGAGAAAATATTTCACACTCGAGGTCAAGCTGTACAGATATCGGGGAATAAGATCGGTGACAAGACTGACCATGACCTTGCAACTATTGCCTTTTTGCTGATCAAGAGATGTGTTCCGGCACTCACGCTGAAGCAGATGACTCTGAGTATCGGCTGCCATGCTACGTTTGTGTATGTCGATGTTAGAGAGAGAAAAGACGATATATCTGTCAATTTCTGGAACGCAGGGAATGACCCCTTATATAACAGCGTAAAAACTTTGGTGGAGGTTCATAAGAAAGGTAAAATGGACATTGCGTACAGCAACATGCGTTCCTTCAGTTGAACCTGTACAATATTAAATTTTATAAAAAAAATATTTTTTCTAAAATCCTACATTTATTTGATTACAGGAGGAGTTCTAGTCCAAAGTAAAAGTACTAGCACCCAATGTACTGACCATCCATTGGGAACTGGAGCATTCTACATCAAATATGGGGATAGGTATGAAGCCATATAACTTAATTGTCCATCAATATAATACAATACAGGACCATTTCTTAAGATATTCTTGCAGCTAGTGCTTTAATGAAATAACCTGTGAGACATAGAAGGTAGATCTGTGTAAAGAGATAAAAAAAACTGAGAGTTTGTGAGGAGTGGATCAGGAGGTGTTGTGCAGAGCAACAGTATATGTCCATGTTTTAAGGACTTTTAGAGAAGGCGTACGGAAATGTTTGCATTAAAGGATGAAGTTGATAAAATACAAATTTCATATTAAATCCGTCTCCTAGAATATTAAATCCCCGCCACGAAGTGAAAATATTTTCACCTTTTCAGAAAGCTACAAGGTTAGTGTCTTTTTACCATTGAGACAATGTATGTAACTGAAAACCCGCTTGAGAATTCAAATGTACTGCAGAGAGAGATACCACTCGTGATTCAAGAGTTATATTATACACTTAAAATGTAAAAATGAGTGTGTCCGTAACTTACCGATATTATGATATGTACAATAATTCTGTTTTGTGTTTCTAGTGCTAATGACTGTGATTCGGGTGGTTATTATGCCAACTTTTGTGATGTCACAAAATCACACAGGATGAACTTGGCCGCGAGCCTCGCATCACACCTCTCGTCGGGTGCAAATGGACTCTCTAAACCGGAACTAGTCAGAAAAACTAATGACTGCTTGGTCAACAACTGTGGAGGATGCATCGGGAAAGGTTACTACACGCATACACTGTAGCACGTCACTTAATTATTTTTTTCATTTCCTTATTGATTCGAAATGGGAGTTTGTTTTTATTAAATTCTCACATCATTATAAATTTGTTAATTTATTACATTTTGCACTTTCGCTTTTTCATCTTTTACTTCACGTTACTTTGTTCTTTTGTATGTGGTGAACGAATTGTGTTATGTCAGGTTTTTGGCCCAGATAAAGAAATACAATAAAACACAAAATAATAAGCAGAACAACTAAGTTTTATTAAGGCAACTTTTTAGAGCGCAAAATGTATTCTACTGTTATCAAAAACATAACAAAACTGGCTAAATGCATCATTCATTAAGCATTTACATTATAAATGGTCAGCAAACATTGTTTTATCTGATTTGAACATTATCTATAAAATGTGATAAACAATTAATGCCCTGGTGACCGCATTGCACTTGTTGTATCTGTCGTTGATGATAGGGGATATATGGAACAGGAAGCTGCACGCCTGCTATGGTTTGCTGAAGATGATTGTTGATGCTACGGCCACTCCGTTCCCAAACATGACAGATACATCGGCATTCTTCAATACAGAGAACCACGACTCGAAGATTTACTCCCTTGCATGCAATGACGATAGCGTTTGTGTTGAAAATCTCCCGCTCTTCTCAAACTTCAGTATGTAGATGTTTTTGACACAATTTTCCCACTGTATTAGCCTCCTCGGTATACATATCGGCCTTCTAAACAATTACGAACTTGTTTATAGTTTTCTGTAATGTTAACATCTCACTTATCTAAAACGTCGTCATATACAATATATTAGTCTATAT
The DNA here is from genome assembly GCF_002113885.1 of Mizuhopecten yessoensis. NCBI lineage: Eukaryota > Metazoa > Mollusca > Bivalvia > Pectinida > Pectinidae > Mizuhopecten > Mizuhopecten yessoensis. Next base: position 2,125,946 of record NW_018407390.1, on the reverse strand, counting down.
GATAAAAATTTCGCTTATCTCAAACTTACGTAAGTACATGTACATGTATTAGGCTCTCGCTCTTTCAAACGTCATTTTGTAATTTCTGCGTGGTACTTTTGAACGTCACGCTGTACAAGTTTTGCAATACCATTTCCTCATTTTCCCACCTCATATGTGATCATATGTATACCAAACGGATTTTTCTTTGGTCCTCTCATATATTTTCGCATTTGTCACCTTAGACCTTTTGGTGAAATATTTGCAACATTTGCAATTTTGTATATAATCGAGGCCCCTTTTTATCAGCTGTGTGGATTTTGAAATCCATATAACTCGTTTGTCACAAACAACTATAAAACTAAATTATTGATTTTGTTACATACAATTGTGTGTTAATATGCATTGTTTTCGCTTTTCGTGTTCTAGTCGCTAATTTTATAATACTACTTTTTAACTGACTCCAAAAGCAATATTTACATCATTGTTTATAGGAATGCATTCACTAGGAGCATACAAATATCATGTAATCGTAATAACACTGGAACGTTATTTTTTTTATTATTTTAAAATGTATTCCTTCAGAAACAAAGTTGGAAGAGAAATACCGGCCGTTTGACGATAAAAACATCGAAGAGATGTTGTTTGGTCCATGCGATAACCCGTCACCCGTACTCGATCTGCTGGAACAGGAAATGGCGTACCGGGTCAGAGGTCATGTCCGGGTTTATATAGAAACTAATGACGACCTGTCCGCTCTGGATCAAATTTTAAAGGTAATTGGTTTCAATCTTAACTTTGCATACGACCCATTAACTTGGTTCTTTTACTCGGAATCATCCTTAACATCACAGCTTTCTCGATAAATTTGATTGATTGGTGGTATTATATATGATTTCACCTGATTTCGAAATAATTTGTTCCGGTTTTTGCGGAAATGTTTAAGAGCATCGATCACAACACAATACAAGTGCATGGCTTGGGATTTCAGAAGATAACTGCTCCAATTTTATTCTTTTATCAAAACCGGGGGAAAATATAACCTATCGTTTTACTTTCAAACAATCCGCAATATTAACTTAAAAATGAATAAAAGTAAATACAGCCTTACATTTTCGCTCAATTTTTATACATATATTTTGCATATCTTTTAATCTTATTTCGATTATTAATTAAAAGAAAACATGTCCAAACTCTATATGCAAATATAACATCAGTTCTCCGAAAAGTAATATTATAAATATATGATTTCGTTTATTTTTTTCAGATTTTGATGGTGTACAACCAGAATGTTACAGATCTCACTGTTGAGATTACAGACGAGGATTTGCGAGAATTCACCAGCAGTAGAATCCAAAAGAAAATTGACAAATGGAGTAGTTCTGTGTGTCCCTCTCTCAGTCGACAAGTTATCGCCCCTTACATTATATCACGAATACCGGAAGTTCGAACACGTCGCAGTATAGAGCTCAGTAAGCATCGGAACAGGAGGAAGGCGCAAATGCGGAACTGGGAACTGGAATGGGCATCGAAAATCAGTCTATAATGAATACAGTTATTCTGGACAAAGAACTACACAATTATAACTACCAGTGTTGTTTCATGCTCTGCGTACTTTTTCAAAGTTTCTTAATCTGTTTAATCACGTCGACGGCAATGACGAAATGAAATATTATAACAGGGATTCATTTAAGAAATGTACACGATGCTTAATAAATTACTCAAAACATTTTAATCGATTAAGCGGTTTTTTCTCTCTCGCAAAGATGTAGTGGACAACGGGGAAGTATCATACTGGATTGTTACAAACGTATACAATTGTTTCATGGCTATTTGGGGAACAGTCAAAACTAACATCCCGAGGTAGGGGAAGCCCTGGGGAACTGTTTGACCGAGGACGGTAGTTTTGATTGTTCCCCAAATAGCATCGAAACAATTGTTTTATTACCAAATACATATCAGTATTAAACCTACTCGCCATTGATTTATCTAATTATAATTTGTATAGACTATTGGGTAATACAAATAAGTGTTTGCTGTAATCTTGTCTATAGCACTTAATCAATCGGGGAAACATGGTCATATATTGGTGCAAGGAAGGAGAGTACGAAATATGCTAAACCACTTAAGTAAACTTTGTAAGAGAACCGATCGGAAAATGCAATGAAAGATGAATATTTTGATGTCCTCTGTAATGAGATTAGTGAGCAATAAATAGTAAAAATAACAGTTAGTATGATACTGTTATATTACCTTACAATGTAAGTAATGTATATGTCGTTATCCACAATTGTAGCTTTCGCAACACGAGTTATATCCCCTGGCCTGACAGAAGATCTGTCACGCAGTTACTGTTACTATGCAGGTGAATCTAGCACTAATCCGAGAACAAGTAAAACAATTATCATTATCAAATGTGTCAATCAATCAGAGGTCACAGAGGCCATGCATGATGACCGATCATTGTATATCAATATCGATATGAATTCGAAGCTTCATTACTATTGTAAGTTTAATAGACCAACAGGCGACATAATTCTGAAACTTATTTGAAAGATTGAAGAACACACATCGCTGTTTTTTTTAATTTGTATGACAGTAAATATTCAGAAAAGTTTCATTAAGACAAAGTGTATTTTTGCTCATTTACAGTCACGTTTAAGCCATGATTAACAATAACATAACGTCACACATGATTTAAGTTTTGATCGAAGTAATTGGCTCTTGTATAGCTTACAAATTACATTTAATTAAATTCATTATCTAAAATAGCTACGCTCCTAGCAAAACAAATAACAAAACAAAAATAAGACAAAAACATGTTTATTTACGATGTAAATATCAAGTTCTAAATATGTGGCTTTCATGTTTCTTTCCCCGAGCCAAACGTCGAAAGCAAAATATTTTCATGAAGTTGGTTCGAAAAATGTATATAACGATGGGAACTGGGATAAATGCCATGGTATTCCTTAGTGCTTACCATTGGGCATCGTATTAAAGGTTTCCATTACATATACATATACATGAACAGGACATTCACGCACTCTCACACATGTACACACGGACATGGATCTAGCATCATCACAATCATTATCATTGTCATCATACTGTCATCATCATCAACAACATCACAACTATCATCACCATCATCATCATCATCATCATCATCATCATCATCATCATTATCATCATCATCATCATCATCATCATCATCATCATCATCATCATCATCATCATCATCATCATCATCATTACCATCGTCATCATTACCATCGTCATCATCATCTTTCATATATAATTATTCAATCATCATCATTACCATCATCCATCATCATCATTTTCATTTTCATCATTGTCATACAATCATCATCATCATCATCATCATCATCATCATCATCATACAATCATCATTCCATATGTATATTCATCAACATATTATCCTCATCATCATCCTCATCATCATCATCATCATCATCCTCATCCTCATAAATCATCATTGTCATCATCATTATCATCGTCATCATCATCAACAACATGCTCATCATCATTATACAATCATCTTCATCATCCATAATCTTCAATCATCATTCCATATGTATCTTCATCAATATATTAGTAGCATCATCATCTTCATCATTAATTCATAATGATATCATCATCATTCCAGATTTACAAACATTATACTCACATTAAATACCACCCACTTAGTTGTTGTATACATAAATTCACATGTACATACACGGCTTCAAAGTGATTTATTTCATGCCCTGAATCAAATTTCCAATACAAAATATACTCAGGCATTCGCTGCAACTTACACTCACCCATACACACACACACAATACACAAATGACAGTCATTTGGATGAAGAAATATGAAAAGAAAAGAAAACAAAAATGCAGTTAAAGAAGAGGCATATCAGAGCTTGAGAGAATCAGACAGAAAAAATAAAGGGAGGTGTAGGTCTTCAAACTCCAGAGAGAGAGAGAGAGAGAGAGAGGGGGGGGGGGGGGAAAAGAGAAAGAGAATGGACGGTATGATTGCAAATAAGGAATACTAGTAAATATGATGTAACAAGTGAGCTGATTTTGTCAGGGACTGGTGATTTATATAAATGTATATAAATAAGGTCAATAGAGTTAAATAGAGTTTGAAACAAATTTAAACGAAAACCAAAAATAGGAATGAATATTCAGATATATGCTGTATAGTTCTTTGTCCACCTGTTCTGGGAATGTGAATGCGCGAACAACATCTTATCATTTCATCCCATTATCTGTAGCAACCTTTCCCACTTTCTCCATCCGTTTCGAAATTTATCTTTAGGCCACATCCCCCTTAGTCCTAATGATATATTTTTTCTGCACACTAAAATGATCCATACTGGAGTAAATCAATGCATCTTAGAAAAAAGCATTACCCTATTCCGGCAAAAAACTCTATTCCACTATTTGGTAGACAAGTTTGCGTGAATAGAATGAAGAGCCTACTGGGCATTGAACGTATATATAAGGTTTGGAATGCATGATGAAAATATATTTAAACGGAACTGTGTTGTATTGAACCATGGAAACGTATAACAATGAAAAACAAACAACGCATACATATTGTTGTAGAACCCAACAAATACCGCATGTTATTGTACACGAGTTATTGCCCTTACACTGTGGTCGTTTCAGGCAAATTACAAAGGAGGAGTGAGTAAAACAATACTGATTTGGTTATGGTTAATTGAGTGAATGTATACTCTATTCATTTAATTATGCAATTAGTTTGTCCTGGAACATCCCTAAGCCAAGGGATTCACTGTTCCAAATTGAAAGATTGGGATAATTAAGATGTTAAATTTCTGTTACTTGTATTGAATTGTATTCTTTCATCTCGCGTCACTGTATAGACAATTAATGACCCTATGTCGATGTGACATTAAGATTTTTCTCCCCGATACTGGCAATATCATCCGAAGGCACCGATGTTGGATCATGAACTGGTTTATCATACCGAATAGATATAACAAAAACGAAAAAAGTGAATGTTCATTTAAGGATTGAATGTTGCTTTGGTCGATCTACATTGGGTGATTTAATTTGTTTCAAGACCAACAGAATTTATTACCCCATAAAATCGACAAAAGTAAGAATCAATACTTATATTTCAATCAACATTATTTGTTTTCAACAATTGGAACTTGTGAAAGTCCATTCTGATAGTTTGTCCCATATTTTGGAGATTGTGCAAGTCTACGTAATGACATAATGTAAAAATATAGTCCGTCATTGAAGGACCGCTACCAAATTTGTGTTGTACGCTGATAGTTCAATACAGCCAATTATGAAAAAAATCCACAAAGACATATTTCTTGTTGACATATGCATTTGTTTAGATATCTTATTTTCTGACGCGTCATCGAGGAAGAGTAATGTCTAGACGCAGTGCGCAGGCTCAGCTTTGAGTCTATGACAGCCATCTTTTTACTAACTCGAAGTGGAGAGCCGCTTAATTTCGAGCTTCTACATCTTCTGGAATGTGAAGCTGCAGTAATTGAATGTCAAGTTAGACAGGAAACCACCGAATTTATACCAGGGAGTGACTCTGACACAATAGGCAGAATGGTTAGCTGGAGGGAGAATTTCTATGGCAGTTCATGAATTGTCACTACCGCTAGCAACAGCTGATAATGTTTTGATGATTGATGATTGATGGTTTTTGGTTGCTCGAACACTTTCTTTTGTTGCCTAACAAATATGTAACAGTTCTTATCTTCCTTCTCAAAATCTGAAAATATGTATTCATACGCACAGGCAATGTTAATCTGGTCAATTTCATCGGCAAATGAAACAGGTAAGATTGGGTACACTGTAGTTGAATTGAGTCGAACTAGAGTAGAATTTGAAATTAAAAACATTTTTTTTCAAACAATACACTCAACAAGTCAATGTAAGTGACAATGTCATTTTAGCAAATTTTACATTTTTTTTTTCAGTTATTGGAATTGAAAATTACGTTACTCTCACTAGTAAAGGTGAGTGCGAAAAAAGCCTTTGCCAGGATCCCTCATTGGTTGCAAATTGACGGTAAAATTATTTTCTGTAAGTACCCCAATCTGTCATGGTAATACATTTTGAAGTTTAAAAGGTTCACTTAAAACAAAGAAGAGGTCCATGTCTTTCCCTTCAGTATCAGATGAAAGTTAAGGGACAAAGGCTTATGTCGCTGTTTGTGGTGGTGCAATATGCTCATATCATCCTGTACGGGGAAATTTGAGAGAGTGTGTACGTAATTTCTTTCTTTTTAATTCATGTTGTGCGATTAATAACTTCAACGACAATTTGCTTGCATCACCAGAATATGTCATTATAGGTCTGGTATTAATATCACTAGGATTCATAACAACTACGCGATATAAAATCCGCATCTATCCCGTTTTAAGTCTCCTAAATATGCTTTTCAAGCCATATTTCATTGCGTTTAATGACGATTGTTTTATGTTTTTTCTTTTAGTAGTGACTCCAATTTATCTTCGTTTGGCAGACGATATATGCTAAAAGACACCATATTGTAAACAATATATCTGAAGTTTTCGCATCCTTTTGCCCTTGCTTTGATAGCTTCCACTGCTTGCTAACCAGCTATGACTTTGATAAACATATCTGTTCAGTATATGTTTATGTTGTTTGGTTCTCTTCGTTGACTATGTCCATCCCGGCTCTTTACGTTGACTATGTCCATCCTGGCTCTCAACGTTGACTATGTCCATCCTGACTCTCAACGTTGGCTATGTCCATCCTGGCTCTCTACGTTGACTATGTCCATCCCGGCTCTCTACGTTGACTATGTCCATCC
>NW_018407390.1:2104277-2118961 GCF_002113885.1 Mizuhopecten yessoensis | reverse complement strand
TGGCTCTCAACGTTGACTATGTCCATCCTGGCTCTCTACGTTGACTATGTCAATCCTGGCTCTCTACGTTAACTATGTCCATCCTGGCCCTCTACGTTGACTATGCCCATCCTGGCTCTCTACATTAACTATGTCAATCCTGGCTCTCTTCGTTGACTATGTCCATCCTGGCCCTCTACGTTGACTATGCCCATCCTGGCTCTCTACATTAACTATGTCAATCCTGGCTCTCATCGTTTACTATGTCAATCCTGGCTCTCTACGTTGACTATGTCCATCCCGGCTCTCTACGTTGGCTATGTCCATCCCGGCTCTCTACGTTGACTATGTCCATCCTGGCTCTCTACGTGGACTATGTCAATCCTGGCTCTCTACGTTGACAATGTCCATCCTGGCTCTCTACATTAACTATGTAAATCCTGGCTCTCTACGTTGACTATGTCAATCATGGCTCTCTACGTTGACTATGTCAATCCTGGCCCTCTACGTTGACTATGTCAATCCTGGCTCTCAACGTTGGCTATGTCCATCCCGGCTCTCTACGTGGACTATGTCAATCCTGACTCTCTACGTTGATTATGTCAATCATGGCTCTCTACGTTGACTATGTCAATCCTGGCTCTCTACATTAACTATGTCAATCCTGGCTCTCTACGTTGACTCTGTCAATCCTGGCTCTCTACGTGGACTATGTCAATCCTGACTCTCTACGTGGATTATGTCCTTCCCGGCTCTCTACGTTGACTATGTCAATCCTGGCTCTCAACGTTGACTATGTCAATCCTGGCTCTCTACGTTGGCTATGTCCATCCCGGCTCTCTACGTTGGCTATGTCCATCCCGTCTCTCTACGTTGACTATGTCCATCCTGGCTCTCTACGTTGACTATGTTCATCCTGGCTCTCTACGTTGACTATGTCAATCCCGGCTCTCTACGTTGACTATGTCCATCACGGCTCTCTACGTTGACTATGTCCATCCCGGCTTTCTACGTGGACTATGTCAATCCTGGCTCTCTACGTGGACTATGTCAATCCTGGCTCTCAACGTTGACTATGTCAATCCTGGCTCTCTACGTTGCCTATGTCAATCCTGGCTCTCAACGTTGGCTATGTCCACCCCGGCTCTCTACGTTGACTATGTCCATCCTGGCTCTCAACGTTGGCTATGTCCATCCTGGCTCTCTAAGTTGACTATGTCCATACCGGCTCTCTACGATGACTATGTCCATCCCGGCTCTCTACGTTGGCTATGTCCATCCCGTCTCTCTACGTTGACTATGTCCATCCTGGCTCTCCACGTGGACTATGTCAATCCTGGCTCTCTACGTGGACTATGTCAATCCCGGCTCTCTACGTTGACTATGTCAATCCTGACTCTCTCCGTGGCCTATGTCACTCCTGGCTCTCAACGTTGGCTATGTCCATCCCGGCTCTCTACGTGGACTATGTCAATCCTGACTCTCTACGTGGACTATGTCAATCCTGACTCTCTACGTTGATTATGTCAATCATGGCTCTCTACGTTGACTATGTCAATCCTGGCCCTCTACGTTGACTATGTCAATCCTGGCTCTCAACGTTGACTATGTCAATCCTGGCTCTCTACGTGGACTATGTCAATCCTGGCTCTCTACGTTGACTATGTCCATCCCGGCTTTCTACGTGGACTATGTCAATCCTGGCTCTCTACGTTGACTATGTCCATCCTGGCTCTCTACATTAACTATGTCAATCCTGGCTCTCTACGTTGACTATGTCAATCCTGGCTCTCTACGTTGACTATGTCAATCCTGGCTCTCTACGTTTACTATGTCAATCTTAATAGATGCTTTCTTACTTCACATTGATTGTGTTTGTCTAAAAAAAAATTCAGTTAAACCTTTTCATTTTTACAGGTTTTGTAAATTGTCATTTTTGCTCGTTAGATTATAGCCTTTGTTAGTTGGTTTCCAGTTACCCTCAAAGATACATGTTTGTTTATTTGCATCTGATAGTTGCATTTGAGTGCATGCCTGTTTCCGTTTCACACACGTCGTCAGCCGGGTTTTTTTTACCGTCAGACTTACTTGACTACTTCCTTTCTGGGTAGGCAGTATTGATCTCTTCTTTAATTGAGACTCCGCATTGATCTGTTTCAGCAGCTGCCAACGTTGTTTAGTAAGAATTGATATCGTCCTTTTTGTTGTATACTTTGACTAGTCGCTTACTTGATAGTCAGCATTTGTTGCTATTATAATATTAAGTTAACTTTCTTTCGTTGTCTGTTAGTTTAAACACGCACCTAGTGTTTGTTAGTCTATTCCTATCTGACTGTCAGATCATGTAATTCTGTCTGCTTGGGGTACTCAGGTTGTTTACATGTTTCTTGTTCATCAATTGTAAAAAAAAAAATGTACATGAAGTTTATAAAATAATAATCATTATTATATGCATGAACATTTATCGCAATCACATTGGTCGGATCCTATACACGTGACCAGTCCTCAAAAACTCATGTAGACTGGTTATCCGGTAAATATCGATTTCTAAATATAGTCTGTATGGAAATTCTCCGGAACTTGCCGTAGCGCATGCGAAGTTGGACTGGAACGCGATCTGTCAGACGACATTAGAAGATGGCTGCTGGCGAACGTTTCTCCTCCGTTAGGAAAATTACCAAAACTATTCGAGGATAAAGATGCTGTTAACGTAAAAAAAGGCCATTGAACACGCAGTGCATATTCTCCATGCTTACCTTAAGAAAAAAAATCTAGACGATGCCTTCGAAAGCTACAATGCTGAACTGTTGTATTCAAACCTGGCTAAATTTTAGACGGAGGCTCGCGTACAAAAATCAGAACCTTTTGTTTTGTTTTGTTTTATTTTATTGTTGAAGAATATAATAAAACAGTTATGGGCTTTTTTGCCATAATTGTATAATATTATACTTGTATTATGGTGTATTATATGAGATGACGAGAAAATGTTGGGTAAACAATTAACGAATTAATTATTTTCGTGGGATTTTCGAATCCCGAGTAATCTGTTCTCCCATAATATAAAATGTATGTTGATTTTATCCATTTCATTAAGAAAAGTATAATGAAATTGTGTTTTGTGTCTACCTCAATGTACACGCGTGGCTTAAATAATCTAATTAACTTTAACTTTTGCGCGGGCATATATTTGCCAAGTAATGCTAAATGTCTTCATATCAGAACAATCCGGTTTTTGCTGACGCGGCGGACAGTTGTCGTACTTTGCCTTTCTAACCTTGATATATTTGCGAAGGATTACATGTGCCTTGTAATTTGTCGATTTATACGAAAATATACGAGACATGATAAAAACCCATGAAGATAAATCGTTAACTCTGCTTAAGCTTAATTGTTTTTCCTCCTAAGCAAGGTCAACAACGTTTGTTGTATTGCTGGTAAAGGTCAACTTTGTACATGTCGTCTCAGACCTAGTGTGCCTCTTAACATTTACCCACAAACTTCATTTTAAGCTGCCGTGTTATCGACAGACGATACTCAATTAACACTGGCGTCATGCGTTATACCAGTACCGGAAGTCTCTTTCAATCAATTCAAAGAACCTATCTAGCAACATCACTGGTCAACACATGAAATCAACACTCGACAGATTGAAAGCTCTTTTTCAAGTCGCCTTCATGGTAAGCTTGACAGGTAATGAGTATATAGCTTTTTAATATGAAATGTTTTGTCTTTTCGTTAGTAAATCTTCAAATTCATATCAAAACAAAACCAACCAGTCCGATTTGTTTGCTGACATTTGCAATACGGGGGAGGATTTAGGAAGAGCGTTGCACGAGAATGGTCAGTTGTAAAACAATGCATGCACGCGTATAGTCTCGTCCAATAAAACATAATCATTAACCAATGATACGTGTCGTTACATCGCAAACCTTGTAATATTTGTGATATCCTGCAACGACATTTTAGAATACTATAAATAAAACATCTCATAACATTTGTGGCGTTAGAAATATCACACTTAATTTCAAACAGAGTAAAGTATGTCGGACACATTAAGGGGGAAATGTGGTGTCAATTCTATATAGGATATCGTCTAGTTAGAGCGGCCTACGTCTATGTCAAGAAATATTTAAAGTACAGATTTAAAAACTATATTTTTGCAGAGACGGTTTGTCTTGGTTGTTAGTGAGCACGTGTTAGCGGTATACATTCATCACCTTTATACGTTTGTCCCCAGTAGGGAATGATGGTTTACATTTATATAGCGTGATCAGTCTATTCAAGAGGTGGCTACACCGGTGTACAATTCCTACGCCGTGCACCCACTTTGTCACTCTGTTAATTTCCGTAGATTACCGTAGATTACCGGAGATTACAGACATTACCTTCCAGTGCCTACTTCTTAATGTTGACACGGATCGTGTGAGCTCTATCAGCTAACGCACCCAGGTGCTGTAATGTTATTTTATAACTTGCAGTATCTGTTTAAGTATAAGATTCGCATATATGTCATTAAGTACTCTATTGTATCTAAAATATTGAAAAACATTTTACTACGAGATATTTCAACTGTGTTTAATATGTTGGGAACAGAAAATTTCATTGTTTTCATGCTGAGTAAGAATTTTTACGAGAAGACCATAAAGTCAATATATGTATCAGGACTACATTGTAAATGGACCGGTCTCGTACAGTCTGACGCTAGTCCTATACATAACGGTTCAAAATAGAGACACATTCGTCTACAAGGAAGAAAGGTGGTTGTGAATTACACACATTAGAACATGATCTATGTTTCTGACTGGTGCAGCACTTCCGGAATATCAATAGATTTCTCTCTGTGTCGTATCTCTATAATATTGGACAGTAAGGTTCCCCAATCAGTTCAATACATCTTTATATTCTAAACACACATTATTTCGGGGAACCAAAAGAATATAATTAAAGAGAATAAAAGGAAAATAATTGTGAGTGATAAAGTTTTGGTCAATTTGGAAGGGGAAGAGGATAGGTTAAATGTTGTTTTTCGCGTCAGTCTCATTACTGAAACCAATAAGACTTTGCTTAAAACAATTAGTTGAAGTAGTGAGAAATATGTGTTCATAGAGCGTTTAGATCAGGTAAATTCTTCGATGTTCCTTCCTTCTTGAAAAGGACAGTTCTTATGCTTTTTTATGTCCAAGTATTCCCTGTATTGATCTAAGCTCCACTGTAAAAGCGTATGAAAGCCTAATTTGAGCATGTCAAATGTTAACAGGACATCCTGAAATTATAATTCATTTAATTTACGAGGAACAGATTTAGAAATGTTATTGGAAAAATGTGTTCTTTTTTCATATATACCCTAATATTCCTATGAAAATATCACCCAACGGTCACTATCTAGAAACACTAAAGAAAAGCATTGGAAATAGAGAAATATCGTAGTGTCTACTGCAGCTCGCTCAATTATTGTGTTACAAAGTTTAAAGAGTCACTTGTCAATAAATGGCACATGAAAACCTGTCCAGTATAAGACAGGATGGCCGATTCCCTTACTGAAGTCAGAGATAGAATCTGATTTCCATCTTAGAAGTCTTCGTCGTCGTCGCTAGAATGTTTAGGGGTTTTTTTCTACCTAAAGAACCACCTTTAAAACCGGATTTTTAATTCAGTAAACTCCTGAAGAAATTTACCCAAGATTTAATTTAAAATATTTTGGTATGACACATTGTTGATGTGTTCTCTCGACTGTACCACTTCGAAATTTCTGCCCAAACAAGAAATATTTGTTGATGAGTGGAAACACTCTCAGTTGGCTGGTTTTAAAAACCTTTTAACGATTAGTGAAATCCTTCCTCTTTTAGCCCACCTGCAACAATGCGTAAAAGGTCGTGGATTTCTTTGAAAGATTTATACTTTCGGATTTGCATGTGGCTTAAGTAAGGAAATCATACTTTAGCTGTGTTATATGGAACATAGTTACATTTCATTCATAATAATAATAATAATAATAATAATAATTCGAGGTTCTTATATTCCGCTTTATCACAACCTAGTTCGTAGGTCGTCTCAAAGCGGTTCACAAATGCAACCAGCCAATATATTTCTCAACTCCATGGGGAGCATACAGCCGGAGCTGCCATTTCGGCGCTAACAGCTAGCCTTCAACAATTCTAGCACTGCCCAACCACGTATTCATTTACAGCTGAGTAGACTGGAACTAGCGGAGTAATGTATCTTGCTCAAAGATACAACACAGAGCCGTGCCGTGACTCGAACCCGCAACCGTTCGGTACCGAGCCCGGCGTCCTACCACTAGACTACCGTACCTCCACAACTATCTGTTTTTTACTCCTGTGTTCTTAAAACAAAGTAACACCGAGGCTTTTCTTTGTCTGTTTAAAGAAAAGTGACTCCATTGTCTTTGAGGATATTCCATTATGTATGAACTGCTCGGATACTGCTCACATTTTTTAATATTTTCTTAGATGTTTCTTACTTTTCCACCGAAAGTGGAAGTAGCAAAAAAGATGTGAGGTCCTTAGTGTGTAATTGAAGTCGCAGATAACATTTTGCTTCCTCGATGTCCAATAAGCAGAAGATATAGACAAACACATCCATCTAGGTCGTGACGACCGTCTGAACTGGCGGGCTTGCGATAGTTATAACAGTTAAGTCAGTATATATCAGTGATCAAATTAGAAAATAAAGATTCAATCGAACCCATACTTGCTACTACCAAAGCTAGTTATAACGTAATTGTTTATTTAATCATATCAAAATTTTCGATTGTAAGGCCTATTTGTAGTTTAGGGAGAAATTGAATTGAGAAGTAACAACTACTCCAAACAGTGTGTACAAAGCAGGACAATTTTGACGTAGGTTATCAAATTCCAGCTTCGTTCTGGATTTCTTTTTAGAAACGAACTTGTGAAATATCAAATATTCAAGTGTGAGCATTTCAAGCTTGAAACCACACATATTCTTAGTTGGCCCAGATCCAAAGCAATGAATGTCCATGTATTCCGACTGTGCAAGAGCACACTTGTACTTTTCTATAAAGCATACCTTTTCGCTGGCATTTTATGATATAAATGAATATATTGGTATCCTAAAAAATGTGCCAAGCACTAACTTCATAAGCCGTGTTCCATTGACACTAGGGTTGCTTACTTCGATATTCTATATACTTAAAGTAACCGGTAGTTACACAACAATACGATTATTTCCTTGTACACTCTATAGATTTTACGTAGGCGTATACGCTAACCTGATAAGTAAATTAAATTAAAGATACATGTTTGATAAGCACCTTTCTGCTATGCAGGTTGAGTCAGTGGTGTGGACGTTGTCACGAGATAATGTGCCAGTCAATGTATTTTTACACAGGAGCCAGAAAAGATAATCTGACAGATTCACGAATTGGTAATCTGATGCTCACACATAATTGAGTATACGTTTGTACTTGTTCGGCAAACTTAATAGTCGTTCCTACCCTTGTACATTGCTCTCTATTCCAGCTACCTTTTTAGAACATTGTACACATCTCAGGCTAAATACAGCGTTATACAACCAATGTCTCACTGCTGTGTGAATGATAAATTCCAATTTTCTCATAAAATTATCGATAAGTAAAAATAAAATAATAATAATAATAATGAAAGAAAGCTGCTTTGTAGATCACGTGTACATATCTGCCATTGGCTGTAAGCAAGCCATCTCGTGTAAGTCTTCTTTCTGTTTGAGTTTTTTTTTTTATCAAGACCTATCGAAAAGCATTCTTGTTAAAAAGTGGTGATTTAACGTTTGTTAACATAATGGCGAGCTTGCTGGCGTTACATAGCGAACTACTTGCTGATACAGCTTTTGTCCCTCTACACAGTGATCTCCTGTTCACCTTTAATCCGACTCACGCTTCTCTCCATCGCCTGTATCTCCATGTCCTGTTAATTACGTTGGGCTGGTGTATCTAATTCCAGAGGAATTAATCCTACAGCCAATTTCAAAGGCCAACCATTGTTCGCTGAAGGATCACGTAAAACGCCATTTTGGATAATATTGTCGCTGATGATCTTCCATTGATTTCGGATCAAAACTACTGACGTCATTACTGTTCAGTTTGTACACCAGATCAACGATTTCGGTCATATCTTAGTACTTTGTTTCTTTGTCTTAAAGTAAATAAATATTTTACTAAAGTCAACAAACCAATTTTACATTTAAATAGTCCTTTTTATATGCTATTCCTGGTCTCATGAGCGCACGATTTGATTACAGGGTTTCCCGCTGAGATTGTGTTTTAATTCTCGAGATACTGTTTGTTGCGTCTAACTCAGTAGTTGTTTCTCCCACTCTACAATGGCAAATCACGCCTTAAGACATTTAACGGATGTCCCAATTAATTTCGTGTTGGAAGAGATAGAAATGGTGAGATTCAGCTTAAATGTAGCCTACACGTGATCAACATCTTTGCGTGTTTTGATCCCTGAAGAAGGCAATGTCCGCCAACAGAAAATAAGACAGCAGAATTAAATACCTTAAAAATCCAATGTAATACGTCCGACAAGCAAATCTGTTTTAAAAGGCGACATTGAACAAGCCAGAATCAAACACTGAGTCAAGACGACTAAACAAGACCAGGATTAAATACAGTCGTCGAGACGATGAAAGGACACGACAACCAAATACATTAACAGAGATGATGTAGAGACAACACAACCAAATACATTTGCAGAGATGACGTAAAGACACCACAACCAAATACATTTACAGATATGATGTAGAGACACCACAACAAAATGTATTTATAGATATGATGTAAGAACACCACAACCAAATACATTTACAGAGATGGTGTAAAAACACCACAACCAAATACATTTGCAGATATGATGTAAAGACACCACAACCAAATACATTTGCAGATATGATGAAAAGACACCACAACCAAATACATTTGCAGAGATGATGTAGAGAAACCACATCAAAATGTATTTATAGATATGATGTAAGGACACCCACAAGCAAATACATTTACAGAGATGATGTCAGGAACCACAACCAAATATATTTACAGATATAATGTAGGGACACCACAACCAAACACATTTATAGAGATGATCTAGGGACTCCACAACCAAATACATTTACAGAGATGATGTAGGGACACGACCACCCAATACATTTATAGAGATGATGTAAGGACCCCACAACCAAATACATTTACAGAGATGATGTTAGGTCACCACCACAAAATACATTTACAAAAATGATGTAAGGACACCACAACCAAATACATGTATAAAGATGATGTAGGGACACCACAACCAAATACATTTATAGAGAAGACGTAGGGACACCACAACCAAATATATTAATAGAGATGATGTAAGGACACTACATCCAAATACATTTAAAGAGATGATGTCAGGACACCACAACCAAATACATTTACAATGATTATGTAAGGCCATCACAACCAAATACATTTACAGAGATGATGTAAGGACACCACAACAAAATGCATTCAAAGAGATGATATGGGGACAACAAAACCGAACACACTGACAGAGATGATGTAGGGACACCACAACCAAATACATTTACAGAGATGATGTAAGGACACCACAACAAAATGCATTCGTAGAGATGATATGGGGACAACACAACCAAATAGATTTATAGAGATGATGTAGGGACACCACAACCAAATACATTTACAGAGATGATGTAGGGACACCACAACCAAATACATTTATAGAGATGATGTAGGCACAACACAACTAAATACATTTATAGAGATGATGTAGGGACTCCACAAGCAAATACATTTACAGAGATGATGTCAGGACACCACAACCAAAAACATTTACAGATATAATGCAGGGACACCACAAGCAAATACATTTACAGAGATGATGTCAGGACACCACAACCAAAAACATTTACAGAGATAATGCAGGGACACCACAAGCAAATACATTTATAGAGATGTGGGAGGGATACCACAACCAAATACACTTACAGAGATAATGTAGGGACACCACAACAAAATACATTTATACAGATGTGGCAGGGACACTACAACCAAATACATTCATAGAGATGATGTAGGGACACCACAACCAAATACATTTGCAGAGAAGATGTAGAGAAACCACAACAAAATGTATTCATAGAGATGATGTAGGGATACCACAACCAAATACATTCACAGAGATAATGTAGGGACACCACAACCAAATACATTTAAAGATATGCTGTAGGGACACCACAACTAAATACATTAATAGATGGGAGGGACACCACAACTAAATACATTTATAGAGATGTGGGAGGGACACCACAAGTAAATACATTTATAGAGATGATGTAGGGACACCACAACAAAATACATTTATACAGATGTGGGAGGGACACTACAACCAAATACATTCATAGAGATGATGTAGGGTCACCACAACTAAATACATTATAGAGATGATGTAGGGACACCACAACTAAATACATTTATAGAGATGTGGGAGGGACACCACAACCAAATACATTCATAGAGATGATGTAGGGTCACCACAACTAAATACATTATAGAGATGATGTAGGGACACCACAACTAAATACATTAATAGAGATTTGGGAGGGACACCACAACTAAATACATTCATAGAGATGATGTAGGGACACAACAACTAAATACATTAATAGAAATGATGTAGGGATACCACAACCAAATACACTTAAAGAGATGTGGGAGGGACACCACAATCAAATACATTCATAGAGATAATGTAGGGACACCACAACCAAATACATTCATAGAGATGATGTAGGGACACAACAACTAAATACATTAATAGAAATGATGTAGGGATACCACAACCAAATACATTTAAAGAGATGATGCATTCATAGAGATGTGGGAGGGACACCACAACTAAATACATTTATAGAGATGATGTAGGGACACCACAACTAAATACATTTATAGAGCTAATGTAGGGACACCACAACCAAATATATTTATAGAAATGATGTAGGGACACCACAACCAAATACATTTATAGAAATGTTGTAGGGACACCACAACTAAATACATTTAGGGAGATGTGGGAGGGACACACCAAACAAATACATTTATAGAGATAATGTAGGGACACCACAACCAAATACATTTATAGAGATGTGGGAGGGACACCACAACTACAGACATTTATAGAGATGTGGGAGGGACACCAGAACCAAGTACATTTATAGAGATGATGTGGGGACACCACAACTAAATACATTAATAGAGATGTGGGAGGGACACCACAACTACATACATTTATAGAGATGTGGGAGGGACACCACAACTAAAGACATTTATAGAGATGTGGGAGGGACACCACAACTAAATACATTTAGAGAGATGTGGGAGGGACACCACAATTAAATACATTTAGAGAGATGTGGGAGGGACACCACAACTAAAGACATTTATAGAGATGTGGGAGGGACACCACAACTACAGACATTTATAGAGATGTGGGAGGGACACCAGAACCAAATACATTTATAGAGATGATGTGGGGACACCACAACTAAATACATTAATAGAGATGTGGGAGGGACACCACAACTACATACATTTATAGCGATGTGGGAGGGACACCACAACTAAATACATTTATAGAGATGTTGTAGGGACACCACAATTAAATACATTCATAGAGATGTGGGAGGGACACCACAACTAAATACATTAATAGAGGTGTTGTAGGGATACCACAACCAAATACACTTAAAGAGATGTGAGAGGGACACCACCACTAAATACATTAATAGAGATGTGGGAGGGACACCACAACTACATACATTTATAGAGATGTGGGAGGGACACCACAACCACATACATTTATACAGATGTGGGAGGGACACCACAGCTAAATACATTAATAGAGATGTTGTAGGGACACCACAATTAAATACATTCATAGAGATGTGGGAGGGACACCACAACTAAATACATTAATAGAGGTGTTGTAGGGATACCACAACCAAATACACTTAAAGAGATGTGAGAGGGACACCACCACTAAATACATTAATAGAGATGTGGGAGGGACACCACAACTAAATACATTAATAGAGATGATGTAGGGACACCACAACTAAATACATTAATAGAGATGTTGTAGGGACACCACAACTAAATACATTTATAGAGATGTGGGAGGGACACCACAACTAAATACATTTATAGAGGTGTTGTAGGGATACCACAACCAAATACACTTAAAGAGATGTGAGAGGGACACCACAACTAAATACATTAATAGAGATGTGGGAGGGACACCACTACTACATACATTTATACAGATGTGGGAGGGACACCACAACTAAATACATTAATAGAGATGTTGTAGGGACACCACAACTAAATACATTTAGAGAGATGTTGTAGGGACACCACAACTAAATACATTTATAGAGATGGTGTAGGGACACCACAATTAAATACATTTATAGAGATGTGGGAGGGACACCACAAACAAATACATTTATAGAGATGATGTAGGGACACCACAACTAAATACATTCAGAGAGATGATGTAGGGACACCACAACTAAATACATTAATAGAGATGTGGGAGGGACACCACAACCAAATACACTTAAAGAGATGTGAGAGGGACACCACAACTAAATACATTAATAGAGATGTGGGAGGGACACCACAACCAAATACACTTAAAGAGATGTGAGAGGGACACCACAACTAAATACATTAATAGAGATGTGGGAGGGACACCACAACTAAATACATTTATAGAGATGTGGGAGGGACACCACAACTAAATACATTCAGAGAGATGATGTAGGGACACCACAACTAAATACATTAATAGAAATAAAAAAAAATGGTATAGAGTAGGGATACCACAACCAAATACACTTAAAGAGATGTGGGAGGGACACCACAATCAAATACATTCATAGAGATAATGTAGGGACACCACAACCAAATACATTTATAGAGATGATGTAGGGACACCACAACTAAATACATTAATAGAGCTGTGGGAGGGACACCACAACTAAATACATTAATAGAGATGTGGGAGGGACACCACAACTAAATACATTCATAGAGATGATGTAGGGACACCACAACCAAATACATTAATAGAAATGATGTAGGGATACCATAACCAAATACACTTAAAGACATGTGGGAGGGAAACCACAATCAAATACATTCATAGAGATAATGTAGGGACACCACAACCAAATACATTTATAGAGATGTTGTTGGGACACCACAACTTAATACATTTATAGAGATGTGGGAGGGACACCACAACCAAATACATTCATAGAGATGTGGGAGGGACACCACAACCAAATACATTCATAGAGATAATGTAGGGACACCACAACCAAATACATTTAAAAAGATGATGTAGGGACACCACAACTCAATACATTTATAGAGATGTGGGAGGGACACCACAACCAAATACATTCATAGAGATGTTGTAGGGACACCACAACCAAATACATTAATAGAGATGTTGTAGGGACACCACAACTAAATACATTTATAGAGATGAGGGAGGGACACCACAACCAAATACATTCATAGAGATGATATAGGGACACCAAACCAAATACATTCATAGAGATAATGTAGGGACACCACAACCAAATACATATATAGAGATGTTGTAGGGACACTACAACTAAATACATTTATAGAGATGAGGGAGGGACACCACAACCAAATACATTATTAGAGATGATGTAGGGACACCACAACCAAAATCATTTACAGATATAATGCAGAGACACCACAAGCAAATAAGAGACACCACAACTAAATACATTTATAGAGATAATGTAGGGACACCACAACCAAATACATTCATAGAGATGATGTAGGGACACCACAACCAAAATCATTTACAGATATAATGCAGAGACACCACAAGCAAATACATTTATACAGATGTTGGAGGGACACCACAACCAAATACACTTACAGAGATAATGTAGGGACACCACAACTAAATACATTTCTAGAGATGTGGGAGGGACACCACAACTAAATACGTTTATAGAGATGATGTAGGGACACCACAACTAAATACATTTATACAGATGTGAGAGGGACACCACAACTAAATACATTTATACAGATGTTGTAGGGACACCACAACTAAATACATTCATAGAGATGTGGGAGGGACACCACAACTAAATACGTTTATAGAGATAATGTCGGGACACCACAACTAAATACGTTTATAGAGATGATGTAAAGACAGCACAACTTGATACATTAATAGAAATGATGTAGGGACACACAACTAAATACATTTATAGAGATGTGGGAGGGACACCACAACCAAATACATTGATAGAGATGTGGGAGGGAAACCACAGCCAAATACATTCATAGAGATGATGTAGGGACACCACAACCAAATACATTGATAGAGATGTGGGAGGGACACCACAGTCAAATACATTGATAGAGATGTGGGAGGGACACCACCACTAAATACATTAATAGAGATGTGGGAGGGACACCACCACTAAATACATTAATAGAGATGTGGGAGGGACACCACTAAATACATTAATAGAGATGTGGGAGGGACACCACCACTAAATACATTAATAGAGATGTGGGAGGGACACCACAACTAAATACATTAATAGAGATGTGGGAGGGACACCAC
>NW_018407390.1:2059978-2104192 GCF_002113885.1 Mizuhopecten yessoensis | reverse complement strand
AATACATTTATAGAGATGTTGTAGGGACACCACAACTAAATACATTTATAGAGATGTGGGAGGGACACCACAACCAAATACATTCATAGAGATGTTGTAGGGACACCACAACCAAATATATTAATAGAGATGTTGGAGGGACACCACAATCAAATACATTCATAGAAATAATGTAGGGACACCACAACCAAATATATTTATAGAGATGTGGGAGGGACACCACAACTAAATACATTAATAGAGATGTGGGAGGGAGGGACACCACAACTAAATACATGTATAGAGATGTGGGAGGGACACCACAATTAAATACATTTGTAGATATGTGGGAGGGACACCACAACTAAATACATTTAAAGAGATGTGGGAGGGACACCACAACCAAATACATTCATAGAGATGATGTAGGGACACCACAACTAAATACATTAATAGAAATGATGTAGGAACACCACAAGTTAATACATTTATAGAGATGTGGGAGGGATACCACAACCAAATACATTCATAGAGATGATGTATGGACACCAGAACCAAATACATTCATAGAGATGATGTAGGGACCCCACAACCAAAAACATTTACAGATATAATGCAGGGACACCACAAGCAAATACATTTATAGAGATGTGGGAGGGACACCACAACCAAATACACTTACAGAGATAATGTAGGAACACCACAACTAAATACATTAAAAGAGATGATGTAGGGACACCACAACCTAATACATTAATAAAGATGATGTAGGGATACCACAACCAGATACATTTAAAGAAATGATGTAAAGACATTACAACTAAATACATTAATAGAGATGTGGGAGGGACACCACAACTTAATACATTAATAGAGATGATGTAGGGATACCACAACCAAATACATTCATAGAGATGATGTAGGGACACCAAAACTAAATACATTTATAGAGATGTGGGAGGGACACCACAACTAAATACATTTATAGAGATGATGTAGGGACACCACAACTTAATACATTAATAGAGATGATGTAGGGATACCACAACCAAATACATTTAAAGAGATGATGTTAAGACAGCACAACTAAATACATTTATAGAGATGATATATGGACACCACAACTAAATACATTAATAGAGATGTGGGAGGGACACCACAACTAAATACATCTATAGGGATGTGAGAGGGACACTACAATCAAATACACTTACAGAGATAATGTAGTGACACCACAACTAAATACATTAAAAGAAATGATGTAGGGACACCACAACTAAATACATTAAAAGAGATGATGTAGGGACACCTCAACTTAATACATTAATAGAGATGATGTAGGGATACCACAACCAAATACATTTAAAGAGATGATGTAAAGACTGCACAACTAAATACATTTATAGAGATGTGGGAAGGACATCACAACCAAATACACTTACAGAGATAATGTAGGGAAACCACAACTAAATACATTCATAGAAATGATGTAGGGACACCACAAGTAAATACATTCATAGAGATTATGTAGGGGCACCACAACTAAATACATTCATGGAAATGATGTAGGGACACCACAACCAAATAGATTTATAGAGATGTGGGGGGGACACCACAACTAAAACTATTTAAAGAGATGTGGGAGCGACACCACAACTACATACAGTTAAAGAGATGTGGGAGGTACACCACAACTACATACAGTTAAAGAGATGTGGGAGGGACACCACAACTTAATACATTAATAGAGATGATGTAGGGACACACAACTAAATACATTTATAGAGATGTGGGATGGACACCACAGCCAAATACATTTATAGAGATGTGGGAGGGACACCACCACTAAATACATTAATAGAGATGTGGGAGGGACACCACAACTAAATATATTTAAAGAGATGTGGGAGGGACACCACAGCTACATACATTTATAGAGATGTGGGAGGGACACCACAACTAAATACATTTATAGAGATGTGGGAGGGACACCACAACTAAATACATTTATAGAGATGATGTAGGGACACCACAACTACATACATTTATAGAGATGTGGGAGGGACACCACAACCAAATACACTTACAGAGATAATGTAGGGACACCACAACTAAATACATTTATAGAGATGTGGGAGGGACACCACAACTAAATACATTAATAGAGATGTGGGAGGGACACCACAACTAAATACATTTATAGAGATGTGGGAGGGACACCACAACTAAATACATTTATAGAGATGATGTAGGGACACCACAACTAAATACATTAATAGAGATGTGGGAGGGACACCACAACTAAATACATTTATAGAGATGTGGGAGGGACACCACAACTAAATACATTTATAGAGATGTGGGAGGGACACCACAACTAAATACATTAATAGAGATGTGGGAGGGACACCACAACTAAATACATTTATAGAGATGTGGGAGGGACACCACAACTAAATACATTTATAGAGATGTGGGAGGGACACCACAACTAAATACATTAATAGAGATGTGGGAGGGACACCACAACTAAATACATTTATAGAGATGTGGGAGGGACACCACAACTAAATACATTTATAGAGATGTGGGAGGGACACCACAACTAAATACATTAATAGAGATGTGGGAGGGACACCACAACTAAATACATTTATAGAGATGTGGGAGGGACACCACAACTAAATACATTTATAGAGATGTGGGAGGGACACCACAACTAAATACATTAATAGAGATGTGGGAGGGACACCACAACTAAATACATTTATAGAGATGTTGGAGGGACACCACAACCAAATACATTTAAAGAGATGATGTAGGGACACCACAACTGAATACATTTAAAGAGATGATGTAAAGGCAGCGCAACTTCATACATTAATAGAGATGATGTAGGGATACCACAACCAAATACATTCATAGAGATGATGTAGGGGCACCACAACTAAATACATTAAGAGAAATGATGTAGGGATACCACAACTAAATACATTCATAGAGATGATGTAGGGACACCACAACTAAATACATTCATAGAGATGATGTAGGGATACCACAACCAAATACATTCATAGAGATAATGTAGGGACACCACAACCAAATACATTTAAAGAGATGATGAAGTGACAGCAGAACCAAATACATTAACAGAGATAATGTAAGACCACCACAATCAAATACAATTATGGAGACGAAGAAGGGACACCATTATCCTTGGGATATACAAAATCGTTAGATTATCCAGGGTTCGTTTCCAATCTGACTTTTTGTTTTACTAAATTACTAAGTGATTGGTATGATTTTTATTTTGTTATAATAATTAATGTATTGTTTGCTATCAGTTGGAATTATATATTTTGCTTTACACAAATATATATATTATCTCCTAATAAGCATTACGAAGTTGATTCAATATCTATGTTCTTTTTCTGTTACACTAAATTTGAAGACTGTTGGGTGTCTAGATAAGGTAATTTAGTACTTGTTTTTTAGCATACCTATCAGCAACAACCATAATGTTTTGACTGTACTACATTCCCAACATAGATGTGTAATGCTTTCCCTTTTATTTTTGCAAAAAATACATCTCTCAGTTTCACATGGCTTACATTTCATTAATTCTGAGCTGCAATTAATGTGTTAAGCGGGTCAATAGTTAAATAACCTTGAAGTTAAGTGATGACACATTATTTAAATAAACATCGTGTTCAAGCTACGGGATGCCATCCCTTTCTTTGATATATCTCGCTGGTTCATGTAGTCATGACATAATGATATCGTAATTTTCAGAAAGTTATCACGATATTATAACAACAAACAACGTAGTCTCGATACAGTTATCTCACAGTTACAAAACACAGATGACCTTATAATCTTCAGTAAATTGACAGGCTTACTTTCCCTATTTATTTAGATCCAACTTTTACTTTTATATATTAATATATTGAAACAAATCATCCAATATTAATATTCTGTAAAGTTAAATAGAAAGGTGAATATAACAACACACAAGGATACATCAAGTATACACAATCGATACGAAAAGAATACAACATGAAACAAAAGGAAACATCGAACCTTTCGAAAAACGGAGACAAAACCCAGGTTCTGTGGAGGGAAAGCGAGTCGAGCACGCCTGGTGTGGCCTCTCTAATGCGATTGTGTTGGGTGTATCTGGTTTGGTTTGGTTTGATTTTGTTTAACGTCCTATTTACAGCTAAGGTTATTTAAGGACATGACTCCATATGTGTAATGTATGCGTGCTTGCGTGTGTATATGCAGGAGACAGGGAATGTTGGTGTGCTTGCCATCTTGTGTTATCGCGGATCTGATGCCGACTTTATAGTGCTATCTCACTGACATACCACGCCGCAGATGGTATTGTTTCGCGGAAGTAATATAAAAAGCATTAAAGAACACGTGTTAGGATTATCCATTAAAATATGTCACCTACAAAGCAGATCGACCAGAAGGTTGCACGCTTAGTCTCGAGTAGAATCTACCAACGAGAGAATACTTAAGCGTCAACAAACCCGTAATTGCAACTCAAACAAGTTAAAACCTAGGTCACATATTGAGAGCCCGAAATAAGACCAGAATACTATAACACCGGGTGTTTCTGAAGGTATCGTCTTCGACAATCGCCATAGAAATCTGGGTCAAATTCAAGTGATGAGTGGCTCAGTTTCTTGTCAGAAGAATGCCTACAGTTTTCTGAAAAAAATTGCCTCCGATCTTTACAAAGATAAAGTCAACCATGAACTCAATCATTTGTACAATTATATTCTCAATGTATTTTAATTTGGTCTTTGTTGTGCTTTTCAAAATGTATTGTGCAAAATAATTACAACTATATATTTATAATGCCGTTCGCTTTTCTTGTGTCATAATGTGAATGTAGCTCTTAGAAATACAGAAAATTCTCCAATGTGTTTCTTGAAATTATCACATCCTTAATTGTTATATGCGGCTATATACATAAACCATATAAAATTGTCCGTATGCATTAGTTTGGTGGTTAAGAGTGCTGAAAGTGCCTCAGATTAAGAGGTGGAAGATCCTGCAATAAATCATAAACTGTATATATTGAATCTTGAATGCAATATAGGGAAAGTTATGAATCAGCGCCGATATTTGATACACCTAATTATTCTAACCGATAACAGTTCGGTTTAGTTTGGTTTAGTTTAGTATTATTTAACGTCCTATCAACAGCTATGGTCATTTAAGGACGGCCTACATTATGTAAAAGATGCATGCGCGAGTGTGTGCGTGTGTGTTTTGGGAGGCTGTGATATGTTCTTGATTGTTTCCTTGTGATATCGCGGAACTGATGCCGACTATATAGTGCTACCCCACTGAAACATACTGCCGAAGACACCCAGCAGGACATATTATACTGACAATGGGCGAACCAGTCATTTTTACAGACTCTGGTACGTCTCGGCCTGGGGACAGAACCCAAAATCCTTCCTCACGGGGGCGAACGCTCAACTAAAAGTCAAAAGTGAGGCATTGTCAAGGGAGACATTAGAAAGAAGAAAGTTGTTTAGAAAGAAGAGAAAAAATAAGATCTTAAATTTAGTCGCCTCTTACGATCATGCAATTGGGACAGCAGGTACAATTCGTACGCTCTACCTGCAGGGACTAACCGATCACAGATACAGCAATATTAATGAGCAGTTTGACAGACTTGATACTTCGATAACGGAGTCCCGACACACCTGCTTTTGAAGTGTGTTGTGTCAAACAAGTATGATAAATCAAGGATAATTTACGTGTATATAATTATTATGTGTTTAAAATAGAAAACATATCATGAATTGTGTTTATAGTGAATAAAGACGTTGGGTTTAGTTTTATGATAAGTATTGACTTATTTTGTATGAATCTAGAAAAAAGAACATACTTTTTCAAAATACACGCTGGAAGATTCTGTTGGTGGATTTCTTAGTCCCTGGGTTTCGCCGTTACCTTGATACATGTGGTCATTGAAATATCTTGAGAAGTGGCACGGTTCAAACATTTATAATACACACTTTACTCTATATGCAATTTGAAATTAACCAGCGATTCGCTAAGTTTTGCAATTACAAAAAATCTATTTATTTTTTACCTATAACTATGCACCCCTCTTTCGATCTCAAAATTATTTTTTTGATGGCAAAAAAACATCACGACCACCAGAGATAGTATAATAGAGTTTATGACGCAGCCTAGATAAGATAAGTATTGGCATTTTCCTGCTTTAGCTTCCGTGTCTGACATTTAATTGCTTATATAATTGTGTTAGTAGTGAGACTCACACGACCTTATGTTTAATTCATGTAGAAAGAGTTCCACCACGAAGGTCGCAAAGAATTAGTCGATAACACAGTTGGTATTTCTAACTACCATCGACTCTCGAAACCGTGTTCAAAAAGTCTTACCAGCTTTACCTTTCCCTATGTGTCACTTATGTTGTGATGACATCATGAGGATTGAGATTTCCGAATGAAATATTGCAGTGTGTAAGGATTTAGCAAAACATTAACCATGAAGTATGACCGAAAAACTACCTGTGTAAACTAATGGGAAATCATTTTGAAGTTGAATAAGAATATGGGCGAACTGGCTATTCCTTGTTTCCTTTAATGGGTTGAATTATCACGGGTCGGCAGTATGCTTTAATTACTTTATGTGCTAGTTTACATTCACTTATGTCTTAATGTTGGTCTAGCTGTAAATAAAGAGGTTTCGCTATTTCCCTAATGATCTGTCCTATATGTGCTTACAAATGCAGTTATGACGTTGCTGGAGGCATTTTTATCGGTGTCCTTTCTCTTAAAGTAAATACATGCCGTGTTTCTGACCTTTTCATGCTCTCGGGAAACAAAGTATTTATAACATTTTACCAGCGAAATTATCTATTTCACGAAAAAATGTATTTCCATTACAGTGAAGATATACACGCAATGTAGGACATCACCTGTGATGACATCAGGCCGAGTGTCGATTGTATACTGATCAATAAGAATAGTATTTCCGGGTAATTTAAAGGCGCGAAGATTTGTTCAAGCTGCTGAAGAACTATTGGTAAGAAATGGTTGCTTCTGAACATCTTTAGTACGTTCACGTAGTTGTTAACATTACTGCCTCATTAGTTACGTTATTGGTAGCAAATTGTACCAGTAAACGGTAGATTTTAGTTGAGAAACTTATTCAAACTAAATAGAACTAATTATGGTTTTCCTGGTGAATAATAAAAGAAATCTAGCTGGTATGGCAGAATAAACCGATATTTCCTCTCGTGATTTGCACTCGTAAAAAACATCGATATTCTGCCATATACAAATATTCGTGAAATATATATGGTAATCAGCAGGAATTTATACCTATTTATCATATTAAATTTATACATGTATCAATCATTATGTAAAGAGATCTTTTCAATTTTTCATACTCATATGCCAGATGCACTCGTATTTGGTTTTGGTAACTAAATGTTGGTGAAAACACGTTGTTTTCCTAAATATTGTCTTTTAAGTTTAATTTGCATAGCAAAAAATATGAATTGATATCAGTATTACCAAAATGTAGCCCTGTGGCGTTTACGTATACTTTCTTTATTCAGATAATTCATTTAGTTTACACGTTTCTCACCCTTAAAACTATCAACGCTAAGGAAATGCTTGCGCAATGTATATTTATGCTTGAACTATTATTGGGAGTTACCCTTACGCTTGACTTCGGCAACATAATCAAATTAAGAATATTATCTAACGTACATGATATCGTTAGATTGAAAGATATTAGAAACCAGTTGTTGCGATTTGGAAGAATATTAAATAGGATGTTATTACATCTCCAGCATACACGCAGACATACACACATAAAGAGATATTAGCCAGTTGGTAAAGGATTAGTAATTAGTGCCTGGTAAGGCAGCGCCTGTGAATTCCTTAAATTGTATTGATTAATGTATATGCTGATTGTATTCGTTGCATTAAATTGTATATCTATATACTGTAAAGCGCTTTAGAGTGGCTTATGTTAGCTAGATAGGGCGCTATATCAAATGTTGTATATTATGACATTGTTTTGTTTTCTTGTGTTGTTTTGCTTTAAAGCAAAATCGAAGACTGAAAGGACCTTAAGTTAACATCTTCTCAATGTATCAAAGCCGTATGATGGATCAAACAGTGTGATATATTTAAAGTACCACCTCTCTGACAGGCCTCATACGGCGACCTGCCATACTGATAGTTCCCGGTATCCAAAGGCACCATAGAGAGACGGAAATAGATCACTCCAATTACATTCCAGTATGATAAATTGTGTATAACGGCACAATTCTTTTGTCCTTAAATGAGATTTTCCGTCTGGATGAAACAAATAGTTTGATGTTACAAAAAATGTAAAGGAAAAAGATTTAACCTTAAGAACAAGAAAATGCTATATGATTAGAATTAATTGCTTGCTTCACATTTGCCCTCTCACTCTCATTTATCGTTCAATAACTTAACCATATAACGATACAAAAATACTGTAGTCAGTTGAAAGAGAAATACTGCACATCATTCAATGAAGAAAAACTGTTCCATTTGATAGCAGAAATATTCTAAACAACTTACAAATAAATTTTGTAATCAGTTAATACAGGAATACTATAATAATATGTAAATCTAAGACGATTTACAGTACATGTATAATTACCGTTCTAGTGTTAAATAAGCAAATATATATAAGGCATGCTATTCAACATTATCAATTTAGAATATAATCATAATGTGTATGTAGGTTTAAATTGCCTCTACAGGACGTTCACACTATGATCTAAACACTAACCATCCAGACGCACAACAGGCGAGTTTTTAAAACATCCTTCCCTGGAGGCAGATAGTGAACTACTAACAAAGTACTTCCTATATATGAAACAGTACAATATTTTGGAACACAAAACAAGAAGTATGTCTCTATACACAGTTTTATTACACCTCTACTTTATTTACTCTATATAAAAGTAATTGGAAATCGAATATATCCCCACTTTTGCCTGAGTGTGTTTTAGTCCTGTGTGTTAGTCTGTGAACTAAAACCCCCCTACACTCGGGTGTTACCGCCGAGCCAATCAGGCGAGAGGTGGGCGGAGCTTGTTACCGAACTCGGCAGTGACGCGCGAGGTGGGCGGAGCTTGCTGCCGAACTCCGAAGCATTTGGCTCCATTGCCATCAAAGGGGTAGCTGGGACGTGAGGCTATACAGCTTATGGTTTACAAATATTTTCAAGTTAAAACTATCTCTGCAGTGTGTATTCGGTATAATAAAATGATTAACGTATGGGGTTGCTGCCGAACTCGTAAGCATTTGGCCCCATTGCCATCAAAAGGGTATTTGGGACGTGAAGCTATACAGCTTATGGTTTACAAATATTTTCTAGTTAAAACTATCTCTCCAGTGTGTATCAGTATAATAAAACGGTTAAAGTATGGGGTTGAGGCATATATAGCAAGTTTCTGGTGTCCCTTGACCATGCCTATTTCCCTCGGCTTCGCCTCGGGAAATAGACCTGGTCTTGGGACACCAGAAACTTGCTATATCCCTCAACCCCATACTCTAACTGTATAATAATGACGACTGATTAAGGGTGACGTATTTATGCTAATACTGAAGAGCTGTTCCATACAGTCCCTTGCATGTGTACATCAAAATATCGTACAATTGCCTGTATGGTGCTTAAACCAATGATTCAAGTTGCATTAAAATATATTCTCGTGATCGTTCAGCAAAATGGCTAATTCCCGATGTCTGTATCTCCCTTCGAATTTACGCAACGTTATCTTTCTTTTGAAATATGATTTAGTTACAGTATAAATCCTGAAAACATAAGATATTAACTAAACATAGTTTTAACTTCGCTTAAATATTACCTTGAAGCATGACATCTCCAGTGCTTACAAAGCATAATTCTTCCAATAAGATAATTAGAACTATCTAAATTAGGCATTTACTTAGGTAATTAGAAATATCTCATTGAAACGTTTAGTTAAGTAACTACATGTACAAAGCTCACATATAGACATTTAGTTACGTAATTAGAAATGTCACTTTTAGACATTTCAATAAGTAATTTTTAATCTCTCAATTAGACCTTTAGTTCGGTAATTATACATATCTCATTAAGGCATTTGAATAAGTGATTATAAACGTCTCATTTAGACATTTAATTTGTTGTTTCCGTCCACTTTCGCTAATACTAATTCTACAGGTACGATGTTCCTTATTACCACTCAAATTCAATATTTTATGGATTTTTGTCATTCTGGAGCTAATCAACGACTGCTATTATAACAGCTGATTAAACACAATTCTGTTTACCAATGTGTTTCTAAAAGGAAAAAAGATAGTCTGGTCACATAAATCACGTTTATATTACCTAGCTAGATTACGTATGGAATCTCAGGTATCATTTACTGCAATTATATCGGGCTACGTAACGAATGGTTGGCTGATGTTATATTTCCAAGGAAAGTTTTGATCGGTTCTAATTAATGTGTCTATGAGAAATATCGTGCAACATATATTGCGCACATATCGATAAGTTCATATGCAACTAATTTAATACGTTTTCCCGGTTTTTGTTTTATATAAGCATGGAATAAAACTTGATATTTAACTGAATGCAGAAACATGTTCTTTGCATAATAAGATCCGTTTATTTTCCATACGAATAATGCAACTAGATGATAGGATAGAAGAGCAAATTAACCAAAAACAACTATACGATTGTGTCTTTCATTCATTCATACTCACCGATATATTTGTATTTTGAATAAGTGCAACACTTTGAAAAGGTTCAAACATTTTGAATATTGCATCAGAGATATTTGTGTTTTGAAAACTCCGTACAAATGCTGTGTGAATCTGATCGGAGAGGCACTCTTTGGAGGAGTAGCACATTCTAAAGAAGGAAATGTCAACTAAAGTAAGCTACGTTTACTATGAGGCTGTTCAGAGATATTTTTACTTTTCATATCGGTACCAAAAGAATCAAATTAAAGGAAAGTGGAATAACACATATAATAAATTATAGCATTGTTATTTAGTATCCAACCTCTATTCTATATTCAGATGTACATTATGTTGAAATCGTGAAGTGGATAAAGCTACTTTGACAGAAAGTGTTATACATTTCGACTGAAATGATTAAGTTTGGAAGTCGGCAGGGATTTTTTTTTCAGGTTTCACTGAAATTCATAATACCATAGTGTCAATTTACTAGGATTCAATCGAAACGCAAAAGTTGAAATTATCAAAACTTGAATTCAAAACCCAAAAAATCAGCCGAAACAAAATCTGGTTAAACGGAATGGTACGTGTTTAATACGTCACAAATAACATACACCATGGTATTTCCTGTTCTATATGGCGGCCCGCTGTGGTTTATTCTGGGTAGTTCATGACAATATGTCAAACTCCACAAAATCAAGAGGCAATCCATTCACTAATTTATCTATTTATAAAAAAGAAATAGCTTTTCAATCAATTAACAATTTGTAATAGGAAAGATAAGGCCTACTGCACTCAAAACACATCAACATATGTGAACTTTATGTAAAACGAATATGTAAGCCAATGAAAGAGAAGACACACGAAACAAACAATAAAAAAACACGAAAAAAAAAGTATATTGATTATCTTGATGAAATGTTTCTAAATTAGATTCACGTTTGTTTAGCAGACCAATTAATCCTATCTAACGGACGGGTTCTGATTAACGTCGTTCGAGCATGAAGATCTAATTATATTAGACTAAAAGTCATTTGTGATGCTTGGATTGCAAATATTGTCTCTCATACGTGCTTTATAGACAGGGCTTAGTAATTTATTAAAATTTTTCGTCATTATCAGTTAATTGGTGTTTGTGTTTCGGATTTCCATCGGAAGTATAACTTTTGTTGATCGATGCTGAGTTTTAAGTGATAACGTTGGCTATTTCAGTTTGTTACTGTTGGTGTTCAGTCACTGTACTAATTAATTATAAATTTAAGCTTTTTTTTCGAATAATAATATATCATCCTGCCAATTATCTTTGAGCTATGAAACAGATGTTAGACAGATTAAACACATTTATTGTAGTTGTTTGAGAATAAAGTAAGTCTATATTTGCGATTGCAAGATAGAATAAACACAACAGACAAATAAAGTCGGCATACTGCGCGATTCCCCCATTATTTCTCAAATCAATCTACATTTGTCGATTTCCCATGGTGGAGCTGTCAAGTTTCCAGGAACATCGTTCAAGTCTTTGTGTCTGCCCTACTCTCTAAATAAACCACTAAACACTTTGTTAATGCTTGCTCCTTGTTCTACGCCTGCAAATGACACAATCGTTGTGATAATGGCACAAAACACACACTTCTCCCCGATCTTGTCAAATACTAAATGTCTTTTGCGAAAATAGGATATCGTTGAAGTATCAGTGATTGATTTTTTAATGTTCTTGTGGTAACGGATTTCTAATTAAGACTCATCGATTCTTTCCAAAATCCTTCAGCGATGTATAAAACAAGGGAGTAACAATTATGGTTGGTTCAAAAAGCAGCTTGGGCCTTAAGGGGAGGGGATGCTTTGTTGCGTTTACTGTGATGAAAATTGTTTTGATTAACCCTGTGTTGGCACCTAATTATAATGTAGCGATCCAGTTGACACAAAGCATAGCAGCGTGGTGTCCGAGGGACTTCCAACTATGAATATGTGTGCCTTTGTTGGTAGGCAGACTAGATGTGTTTCGTCGGATGAGTATACAAACTTAGGAGAACGAGTGCTTTCTGATGAATTACCTCCTGAGTGTAGAAATACATAGATCAGACTCAAAAACAAAGAGACTTAGAGTCTGGACCTGATTGCTTAGTGATAAACGGTCCTTTATTTTTCTTTTAAATTGAATATATTGACTAGAACTGGGTACACGAGGAGTGATCATAAAAGTGGAAAGCTATTGTAACCATTTTGTGATGATGAAAACAGTGATGTGCAGCAATGTGCCTATGCTACAGTTGTGCGATGTGATTTAAAAACTTTGTTTTCATAAAGTAAACATTCTTCATCAACAATTAACTAGCCCAAGGATGTATTTTATAAACAGTGTGTTTCCACATCATTGTATAAACGCTGGTGTATGAACCAATACGTTTTCTGAAAACTTCAGCAGATTCCCTAATACTCTGCAAGTAGTGCATTATACAACATACTGACGTCAAAGCTTACTGAATTGACGTTCCTAAGTCAATTCAGGATCGAAAGTTACCGTTATAGTTGATTCCACTTGAAAGTTACCTATTTTCGAAAGCGGAAATCTTATTGAAAAATACTAAAGTCGTAACAGGAGATGTTGTAACCAGGCAAGTAGTCATGAAAACCTACAGCAATTCCAATGAATTGTAGATGCATTTGAGATAAAATTCATGGAGCTTTTATTGTGTTTTCCCTTGGTGGCCTCTTGCCATAAGGAAGAGCAGTTCTGATTATACAGAAAGCCGGGCTTGATTGGTTAACAGTGACAAACACTATGTGAATTGCTCTGTTCATTACATTCCAGTGTATGGCTTAAACCATTGTTTTTCCTCTAACTTCCAGACCAGTAATTGCAAGTTCCCTCTATCGAATCAAAACCTTCGCATATAACTGTGGGTTCTATCCACCGCTAGCGTCGGATGAATGTTAACAGAACAGTGTGGGAGTAGCGTTACATTAGGCGGCACACATGCCTTCAGGACCGATCTACCGGTGTATAATGTGATCGAAAACATCATTCAAAGATCTTGGGAACTTTTAAATTTTCCGTAATTGTGCATATTTCTTGAGGGATATCACGGGTTACGACCGGACAAATTAAGTTACACAAGATATTGCCGGAACATACTGTCTACTGAATGCGTACATATATATTGCGCTGTAATCATGCTGGGTCTGAGAATGTAGTCTGCAGTCTAACATAGTGAATTATGGGATCACGGTAGGCTACACAAGGTTACAAGGATGATCAGCTTCACCTTGAAGGATGGTATAAAAAAAATCCCACGTGATGCATATTTTTTCTTGATTTGTTTTCTTTATGTTTGAAAGTAACTGACAGTTAGGATGGGTCAGCTAACAACTTTCCAGTGTCTTTGTGCATTGTTGGCGTTTTATGATTTGACATGTATAAATTGTCATGACATGATATCTGAAACATGTTCTTATACATTCCAAGTCTGGAGACCAGATGAGAATATTGAACACAAGGTGAGATATTTAGAACTAGAATTTGCCAATATGTCTTCGTTTCTGGACAAAACTTTATTGCAATTCCGAAATGAAATTTACTCGGAGTTGAGTTTGTGCCACAAGAATAGAACCTCTAGAGGTGGTAGGCGTGCAGGGTCAAAGGTCAAAGAACGGGCTTTAAATTCGGGATTTTCAGGATTTCAAAGGGAGCTAAATGAGATGGTGAGGCGTCTTGACCATCTCACCACGGATTATGTCAGTTTGAAGAATAGACTTACGACTTCACCAGCCCCTCAAAGAGCTGGAAAATTGGGATTTTCAAGCAACGGACAGATAGAACAAGTTCCAACATCTGTTTTAGAAAACGGTGTAAATGATTTAAAAGCAGAATGGATTCTAATGAAACGGGACCTTTTACATCTTAATTCTGAAAATTCCCACATCAAGCATGCCCAAAATCGAATTCAAAGAGAGGCGAATTCTCTGAACAAATCTATAAGTTCCTTAGGAACAAAAATTAAAATTCTAGAAGTGGAGTTGAATAATGGAGTACCGACCCCTAGGGACCGTGATGATCAAGCAGATTCGGGAATACGTGATCCGACTAGCCTACATAGGCGGATGGAGATGGACATATTAAACATTAATGAAGGCCTTCAGGATCTACGTACTTCCATGAAGAAAGTTAAGGACAACATGAATCTTCTTAGGAATGATAATGTGAATCTTAAAAGAATGATTGTAGACGCTTCGAAGGGAAAGACATTTAATGGCGGTAAAACAAATGTTGCTGAACTGATGGATCGCACTCTAGGAGCAACCCCTACAGGTAAGCATTGATGATGGATATTTTGAATTGAAGCTGAAACATCCCCCGTTACATAGTCAACAAGTACAAACTGGCAAATAGTTCATGGGAGTTTATGTAATTAATAGAACAGCAGACAATATTTTGACAAACTAAACTCTAGTGTGATTCAGTTATGATTTATGATACACGCATTTTTTAGAAACCGCTTGGAGATGTAGACATTGCCAATATATCTACAGTTGAAAGCATTGGAAAGAATGATATGTTATTGGCTTTGTGTGAACTCTGGATAAATCAGAAGAATGGAGATTGCATAAGGGAACTACTGTCAAGGAGTAGTATAACGAAGGGGTTAGCCTATGGGAATTTATGTAATTACTAAGAGAAAGATTGATGACATTACAAAAGAAAGATGTCTGTGTCACCAGTTCACTGTCAGTATAGTGTTACAAAATGTCAACCATGTTGATGAAGGCAAATGTTCAGTCGTTTCACCTTGGCCATTTTTATTAAAAGCAAACTATTGACTGTGCTACGTACTCCGATTCTACGGTAAATTAAATTAAGGATTCCTACAATAGCCTAATTGCTTTGTCAAAATATCATTAGGCCTATTTCATTTAAAGTCTAGAGACACGTTGGATTAATTGAAATTTACAACTATCTGTATTTCGGAAAGGACACATTTAGTAACAGATTTAAACTCGGAGACATGATAAAAGATACTGTCTCTTATGAGGTTTCGCTGGTATCTGAAATCAAATAGTCTCTCTCATCAGCTCCACCCTTTAAGAAAATGACCGTTCCTTCGATGAGCTCCTTCATTAGATACAAATCCTCTTTCTCCACACTTCCTTCTGCTACATGAAAAACCGACAACAAGGAAATATCGAAGTGTCAAAAAAAAAGAATTCTTAAATGTGAACAAAGGTAATACTTAAATAGAAGCCCATAGAAAAACGAGGGAAAAAACAGGTG
Source organism: Mizuhopecten yessoensis (assembly GCF_002113885.1). Lineage (NCBI taxonomy): Eukaryota > Metazoa > Mollusca > Bivalvia > Pectinida > Pectinidae > Mizuhopecten > Mizuhopecten yessoensis. The sequence continues at coordinate 2,088,175 of NW_018407390.1, read as the reverse complement.
CTCTGGAAGCGTAGGCGTGTTAAATTTGTCAATCTAAACCAAATCTAATGTCATAATCAAATCGTTTCTCTCTAAGCTCATCCCTTTGCAAATAAATCGTCACTCTTTTGAATTTTTAAAAATACGTTATCTTGTAACTCCTTTTGTTATAAGAAAAACCGTGTTAACATGTATCTTTAGCTCTTATTGCCTTTGTCAAACAAATCCTCCGTCTCATCAGCTCCTCCTGTTTTAACAAATAATCATTGCTCTCATCTGTTCATGTCGCTATTGAAAATCGTTCATGTCGTCAGCTCCTGTCGCTATTACAATTGTCTCAATCAAGAGCCCCACACACTATTAAAAATAAGCATTCCTCTCGTCAGCACGTTTCGCTATTAAAAAATGTCCCTCTCCGCAGCTCATGGTTGTACACATATAAAACAGATCCTCTCGCTCGTCAGCTCCTGCCGCTGTTAACAAATATAACCGTTCATCTCGTCAGCTCATGTTGCTGTTACATATATCATCCTTCTCGTCATCTCATGTCATTTTAAAAACAAATCGTCCCTCTAGACAGCATCTGTCACTTAAAAATATCGTCCCTTTTGTCAGCTCCTGCCATTTATAAGAAATCGTAACTCTCATCTGCTTTTGTCGCTTTAAAAATAATCGTTCCTCTCGTCACCGGCTGTCATTTTAAAAAGTCGTTTGTCTCGTCGTCTCCTGTCACCTTAAAAATCGACCCTCTCGTCAGTTCCTGTCTTCTTTTAGCAAAATCGTCATTCTCGTCTGAAAGAATGCACCTGCTGTTATCCACCACACGTATCGTAAGAGACGACTAATGGGGGAATCCCATGAAAAATTAGAGATTTGTGTTTGTGCCCTCTACTTCGGCAAATACAATTAACCAAAATAAATCTGCTGCAACCGTTGCAATAGTTGGGATCTGTATATTTATCAGTACTTCTAAATTTCTATTTATTTCCTAGCGCCTTTCTAATCAATACCTATCATTTGGCTTTAATGTTGAGGGTTTCCCAGGTTAGGAATGGATTCTATCCACATTCCAAACTTCTTAAAATGGCACTTGTTATTCCCCGATTAACGTTCAGCATTTAGGGTAATGACAACTGGTTCACCCGTTGTCAGTATAAGATGCATTTGACATGGTGTTTCAGTGAGATGGCCCTATAAAGTTGGCGCAATAAGAAAGTGACACATATACACACATGCACGCATTCATAATACACATGGCGGCACGTCCTTAAGTGATCATAGCTGTTGATAGAACGGTAAACCCTATAAAACATATCATTCTTCAGCTCCTGTCGCCATAAAACAAATTGTTCCTTTCGTCAGCTCCCCCCACTATAACTTACACGGAGCGTTATGTTATAAGTTTAACGTATTTGCCATACGAACAATAATCTTCCTGTTTGATATAATTGTATATATTTTCTGGAAATTAGAAATAAAAATAAAACGATGTTGCAAAATTACCACAGAATAAAGGAACATACTTTTGACTCATTTTTTAATTCATAGACAAATGGCAGTTGAGCAAATTATTAGATTGATTTAGTTTGTGTTATATACATCTTAAACAAACATTTACTTTGTATATGTTTGAAAAGTGTGGCTAAAATGTTGACTCAATTCATATAAATAACATCCATCAGTGAAAAGACCACAACTACATTTATCATGAATATGTGTGGTTTTCAAGAGATTTTCAATAAGTCTCTTTGAAAAAGGATTGTGTTCAAATGATATGCAGAAGACACAAGAAGGGCACAACGTGAATTTTTGAAGCGATCAAACTAAACTTTGTTAATTTTGTTAATTAAAAGTAGAATCCTAACAAAACCGTTCCAGATAATGTTTACACTGTAAAACAGAACTTCAGGAATACAGTTCATCACTAGCTTTTAAACGGAAAAAACTATATCAATTGTATTTTTGAAGTGCCTACGTTGACAAACATATAACTGCATAAGAAATAGAGGTTTTATAGCATTACATTTGTCGCCTAATTTCTAATGATGTCACGCCTGATAACAAGACTATGCGCCATTTTGAATACTAGTATACTTCTTACCGTAGTCCTACATATAACTATTTTTAATATTATCTTGTAAACAAAATATTGTCTTTGTAAAGTCAACTTACTATTTTTGCGTATAATGTTATGTCAATAGTTAATAAAAAAACGTATATATACCGTCGTTTTATCTGCTTTGTAATATATAATTGTGGCTTTGAATGCAGTAAATAGAAAGTACACTTATGATTGGTCAATACAAAAAGTGGAATTTTAGCACTGTGAAAGATACCGCTTTTGATATCTTCCTAAAGTAAAGATACCAGTTTTATCAAGTTGATAAAATTAAATATCTTACTTGTAAAAATCCAGTAAATTATTTTCTGTGTTCTATCTTTCGGAAGCTTTAGAAATTGTTGGAGTCATGAGCATTTCATTTTGATGTCGAATTTATTGTTGAGATATAGCATGACTTATCCTATTCAATTAATGTTGTGTTACTACGATTTTTCTACAATTCAGATATATCTATAGTCAGTGTGTTGTTCAGCACTTAAACGTCTCCCCGTGCTCCTATAACGTGTCTCTCCGTCGAACTTAACTACTTTCGTAAGAGAAAACACTGCCATCGATCATTCTCAGAGGAAGGCCACGTACAAGGTGAGGGGAAAATAATTGTCTGACGCCTTCAAGTCGGAAACAGCAAAATAGAGGTGTGATCAAATTGATTGAAAAAAAAACTAATTGACTAAATGATGGAAGCAAAAGAACTAATTGTATCGGCGTTGGTTATTGGGAGATTTCTTTAACAAACTGTTGAGTGAATTATAGAAATATGGTGTGATCCTTTAGGTCGTTGTAAATGCAATAAACCAATACAAGTGATTAAATTGCACAGTGTAAACTGTAAATTACAATAGATGGACATTGTTATACGTGTAATGAGAGGGTTATTAGGTCATCATTATATAGCAAACATTTTGTAATTATATTGCAAGGTTAATTGGCATTTTGTAATTATGCTGCTATGTAGGTTAAGGTGGCTCCACACTTTCGCAATTAACCAGCAAAATTCGTTGAAACTTTCATATAATGGTTATGCAACTATGTAGAGTTAATTTTATGAAAATCTAAACATTCCGATAGTTTGGGGAATTTTTTGGAAAAAATACCAAAAAATTGAATTTTCGCCACTTTTAATATTTTCCGTTTTTTTNCATTTTATGTTAATATTGTTTATTTTAGTCATTTTGTCAATTTTTTAGTTAAGCGATTTCATACATATTAAGTGCAGAGATATTTCCAATACGTAAATACATGATGATGTAGATTCTTATTAATTTAAAGCTAGGATTGTACATATGTACGATGCTAATAACCAACCTGCCCCCGTTTCCTTCCTGTTTTTCACACACAGAGATAACGCATAATTAGTCAGAATTCTGATCATTTGCTATGTTTCGCCATACCTCCACCAATTTAGCGGATATATACTCCAAAATTACGTATCCATGCAAATTCATGGGAAAGTATTACAATGTAGTATGCTTTATTGTATAAAACATATTTATATTATTTCCCCTTTCAGGGTCGGGCATTAAAGGGAGCTTAAACTTGGCCGACTGCACATCTTGCAGTACTATTTTTACTACTAACTTTCCACTTCCGTGCTCTCTTGAGACATTATAAATGTACCTGTAAGATGGTCAATTGAAAACAATCCATCGCCAGAAATGTAACATCATCATAAACATACATTTTCCTTTAACCTTGGCGAGCTTTTTTGGATATGTAATTTGCATTGTCCCATTCTAAGGTGATAACCCGTATACGTCTTCTGTGTGTCAAAATAAAAGAATAATTAAATGACGTCCTTTTGTAGTCAGACAAGGTCATACATTATTGCTGAATGCTTGATTTACCTAGCAATATTTTTACAGGAGCAAATCTTGTTTTAGAGGTGAGATCTAAATTTGCATCTTTAGGGTAAAAGAAAGGACTTATTAACTTAACTATCCGAGTATGGATGTCAACTCTCCATCTTGCCATCAAGGGGTGAAAGATTATATAAGATAAGTGATTGTTATTACACAACAGTCTAGCTGCAGGCTGAGATAAATGTAGGGATGGCAAGTACACAACATTTGTTGACAGATGAGTATTGTTCAGTAAAAATCATAAAGTGATGGTCTCAGTAAGCGGGGGAAAATTCAAGGACAAGATATGAGTAATACATTTTGGTTAGAAATTTTATTTAAACTTGATATACAAGGAATATCAGACTACTATTCCAGATGTAAAAGTGTCTTCTCCGTGATCGACGATATTTCCCTTGTAAATCTATGTCAAATCAAAGTAATGGAATGCCCTCAAACCGAGGACTGGGAAAACAATGTTCAGCATGTTCAAAACATTATGGATCATCATCAAACACATCGATCTGTATATCACACAATGAATTAGCTTCTTTTCCAATGATGGAGACTAAAACTTTATGTTTTAAAGACTGAATTGTTCAGTGTAATTGTTGTTACAATTATAGGATAAACGTATGGTGTTGTTCCATGTTAGAGGACACTTACATCATCTTCTTCAGTTACTGTTCCTCTGTTAAATAGATTTGTAGCTTTTCGTACAACGAGGTGGTATTGATTTGTAGGATCAACGTCATCAAAATGGTTTGGTAAAAACTAATAACTGATCTGTTTCAAAATATATGCATTATTGATATAAGGAGCCTTAATTATAGTCTTGGTTTCATGGACTAATACGACGATACCGATTCAACTTAAAAAGAAATACTGGATTCTTGATTGACGTTTATGGCTACCGGTTTATTGTGAGAATAATTATTGTAAATCAATATTCAAACAACGAAAACATCAAAAGATCGCATGCATAGTCTTATCCTAAACATTACGAAACAGACGCGAGTTGCTAGTTGTGAATGAGGAAACGATGAAAAAATAAGCTTGCCAACATACGCCATGCGCGTTAGGTATTCATTCGAAAACAGCAGAGATACAGAGAGCAAACAATTATGTAACGTTACATGTCAAGGTCACAGAGTTAGTTCCACGGGAAGAAACATCTTCTTCCACCTCTACAACATAATGAAGATGTTAAATGTGGTGGAAACTCCATGCGAGAGATTTGTTTCCCACATAAATGCACCTGATGACCTCCAAATTGGGGGGGTGGGGTATTTTTTTTTTTTTTTTTTTTTTTTTTTTTTTTTTTTTTTGGCAATATTTACACCATACTCTACAATGTTAGCCAATTTTTCGTGCTGAAAAAATGTAAAAGTGTTCACTACTTTGTTTAAAGTTATCCCGCGTACAGCGTTCAATGTGATATATCATCTTTTTCTATAAAGTTTGAATCAAACATTGCACTAATAGGTGTATTATTTGTACGATTTTAGTAATGGTTGAAATATAAAATGGAAAAAAACAACTTTCTGTAGCCTCATGACTCAAATGACTCAAATGCATAAGTACACTTTGGCATGAACCGAACACTTTTCAAATACTACAATGAACTCACATTAAAATACAAATACTTAATTTATTTAGCACAGGTATACAATCAACAGGCATTGAATAACAATATATATAATGATATCAAAATATGAAATCAAAATATTCCGTGTAGAATTTGTGCGTATATCGTCATGTGATATGACAAAGAGATACACGATGGCCGTGACGTCATTGATTTTAAAATAACATCACAAAATTACGTCACAACACAGATCACATGAGCAACGCCGAGAGTTTATCACAGAAGGATACGCAAGGCATGTTCCCAACTGTTTTGAACTGGTGTCTCAAAAACAAGTTTGCATTACTCATGCATACAATTTTCTGTGAAATATGTAAAATATTGAAACTATTGTTTATTTTTCTCCTGATTCGTGCAAAGAATATTGCACAAAATTTGGGAATAGATACATTATACCAAAAATGAATTACCATGCATCGTACAGCTGTTTCGTACTGGGGCAAAAATGTTGAAATTCTAAATTGTCTATACAGCTGTTGAACCACAGGAACATTGCCTTTAGGAGATCGTGTGTACACTTATAAACTAATTAACGACAATTAAACACATGCAAATAAAAACTATTATATTATTTCATTTTTTCATGAATATGCGGTAAATGAAGGACTAATATTCATAAGAGTGCAAAGAACGAGTGAACAAAATGTCAAACATGCAATATTGGTAACAAAGTAAGTCAGCTACATTGAAACAATTTCCGCAAGGCGAACCTTATTGGTGAGGTAGTTTGTGCGTTTTCGTGAGTGAAAATATCATCTATTGGAGGTTGGTATGTGTCCATAGTTCATACAACGAAAATAACTGCAATAAAACAATACATTTAATCAGTTACTCTAGATCCAAGTACCGATCGCAACTTCATTCACAGGTATCACCCGAATATTAAGTAACACATAGGCCATTGAGTGATGCAAATACAAACAAAAGTACATTACATGAAAATTCATGGTGAAAAGATTCATATAGCACAACAAAAAAGTATTTATATGTGAACTTTCGATGACTAGTACGGTATGTACTCTGTCACCTTCATCAGCCTAAGGTGTAAAATCGATGTCGATTCAGCTACGCTGTAAGCGTATATACAATTAGTTGTTATATATGTACCGAAATGACCCGATTCAGCTACGCTTGGTCACAGATAAGCGAGAGTCTATGAGCCCCCTCATCTCGATTAAGAACTGTCCAATTATAACAACTAGTTGTAGATACACTTACAGCGTAGCCGAATCGACATCGATGTGTGGACAACTCCTACACATTTTACACCTTTGTGTACATAAGCTTCACTGGTCATTTGTCTGATGAAGGTGACAGAGTACATACCGTACTAGTCATCGAAACGTCACATATAAACACATTTTTGGTTGTGCTACATGAATCTTTTCACAATCCATACTTACCAACCTGAAGAAAATGTTTAGAAATAAGGTGAAAATTCAGTTGTATATAGGTTACTAATTGTCTAGGTGCAATCACGTCTGTGTCCTATGTTCATCTTTCATTAGGTTAACGATACACTGTTTTAAAAATGATCATTGATAAGGATTAAAACCAAAATCAAACTATTCATTTCTGGGAATCAAAATGATCGTCTTTAGAGTATATGAACAGAAATATTCTGCATAAATTTTATTTAAAAAAAACACCAAACAAATAAATTTGAACAGGTGGTTTCATTTCTCAATAGCTCATAAAATTGATAAGTTTATTGCATTTTCGAAATTAAGTAACCTGCTGTTCATTGAAAAAGAGACATTTACGCGAATAAAAAATCCTTAACTTTAGTTTTTCATAGGAAGTTAAGGATTTAAAGCTGAGGAAACTTCTCTTAACTTTATTAAATTGTCAACCGTTAACGACCCCTTTTTTCAACGGACCAAATAAATACATATAATCCCAGCATTCAAACAATTAATAAATGAACAAAGGTCATTTTTCCGAGATCAAACTATCTACAAACCAGTACTTATTTTCGACGGATTTCACTGATAAGTACATTTATCTGTATATCATTATTCCTTTGTAGAAAAAAAATAGATTTCGACTTTATTTTGGAAAAAAATGGATTCCCAATGACTTTTGGAAATATTTTACCATAGTTAGAGTTAGAGAAGGTTCGCAGGATTAAAGAATATTTTAACTTTTTATTAATGCCATCCGCTTAATCAATAAGGATGGAAATACTTTGATTCTGTTATCAAGTTAATTGTATCAAACAAGCATTCATCTACAATTTCACTTGGGTAGTCAGCTATCAACAGTTATTCAGGTGTACGTGTACTAACATACCCGCCCAGGATAGAGTAAATCAGGCTAAACATAGTTTTGTCTGGTATCCATTTATAGAAACTGCATTGCCCTGGTACAGCTTTAAAGCCATTGAAATAGACTTTTTACGTGTAACATAACCATTACAATTGCTTCCTTTATACCTCGTAAGCTGTATTTCGTCTTTTCGTATTGCAGAGTTATCTGCTCTTGTGAGCAGGTATTGATGATTATGTCATTTGTTTGTGAGCGTAACATCATCAATTTTTGAGAAAACGACGTAATTTTCTCACACACAAACCAATGACGTAACAATCAATACCTGCTCACAAGAGAAGATAACCCTGTAATACGCAAAGAAGGAATACTGACTTTAACAGCAAAATTATAATGCTTACAAATAAAAAAAAAAACAGTGGGCCCACATTAAATTTAATACAAAACATATCAAAATATTAAATATGGGATTATGTTTGGAGATAATTTTGAAAATAGAATGAAGGAATATAAAAGAATATATATTTTCTTCATTTTTGTCTTGAATAAATGAAATATAATGAATATACAATGCAAAGAAAACATAGTTGTGAACCAAAAAAGTTCACTGACAACAAAAAGGTTTCTTAGTAAAAAATAAATAACAATGAGAGTATTTTCAGTAGGTTGATTAGGTCTCCAAATATTCTTTAAATTCTAACGGATGAGATGGTAGTGCTCTCTGTCTGTAAAGCGTGTTGAATCTGTCAGTCTGCTCGGGCGTAAACAGACTTTTCCAGTCTCCAACTATCCCTGAAATGATTAATAGTTGTGTTACAATCCAGACAATTTGACTATTTGATATCAATGTATACAACGTATCAAATTATTTTTATTTTCATGAACATATGACGATTATACAATTCGTCTTTGAAATATAACCGAATTAAAATTAAAAATTTGAAAATATTGTAACACAGTTTTTGTCAAGTTCATGGCATGTTTCAAATTAATATAGAAGTTTTGAATATATTATATCTAAAAACCAAAACTATATTTCATAATCTGTAATTTATTATTTCTGCAACTCAATCATTTGAATTTCACATGGTTATAAATATACCACATTAATAGTTCATTCTGTGAAATGTAATCGAACTACATTAGTTTGTAATAAAAAAAAAAAGACATTAAAAAAATATGAATTCATGTCATCTAAATTACTATTTTCTACATGTCATATAAATCATATTAAAATAGCGAAGACAATGTTCGGACTGAGCTAATATGGCGTCACCTTGAACCTTCAAAATTGTTCATTCTGTCATTTTAAAGCATAACACAATATTATTTTGAATGTGGTTATAGTTTTTAGACAAGAACACTGACATATCTGCAAAGGGTCTGCTATGTTCTTGACAGAACAAGATGGACGAAACTGGTCTATGGCGTGTAATTTGTTTTCGGCATACTTGATCTTTTACCAAATTCTAAAGGTGCCATCACATATGTGGCCTATACTCGTCATTCAAAAAAAGTCTTTCGGACTCTGAGATGATGTCCAAATGGGAAGGACGGACAGACAAAAGGAAAGACACCATGATAACTATAGGGCACAGTATCGTGCAATGCACTTTCTTCCTTTTCTAGTACCATGAACATATTTCAAAACACTTTAGGTATGGGATTTCTTTCACTTGACGTTAGCCCGACTGATGAGTCATAGAAAGATAAAATAGATGAAAAAGGTTAAGTGTAAAGAAACTATTGTGTTTTGCTGTTGCACTGATTTTCTAAACTCTGAATTTGGGCTTCTTATCTCAATAAAATGCCCATCGTTTCATTTGCCACCTGGTTTACCGCCAACTTATTTCAATATCCCTTTATCTTTTTTCTTTAGAATTTCCTTACACTTTCCCTGGATTTATCGCCAATCCCTTCATAGCGTCAACATTTATCTGGACAAATGGTGGCAGTAAACAAGGTTTTACTTTACTTCAAACATTAGGTTGATGATTACCTTTTCGAATAACACTGTTTTCACTAATGTTCTCTTTGACATCTTTTAATACAATGCGATCGGATTGTTGAATGCCTTCCTCAATTCTCTCCATCATATTGGCCTTTTTCTTGGACTTTGCATCTCTCATGTTCTTGAATTCACACGCATGCGCAATGTCTTCAATCAGGGTGTCGGTATNAAGATGTTATAATGTATAATATGTATACAAACATGACATGTTATACTGTATAATATGTTAACAAACATGGCATGTTATAATGTATAATATGTATACATACATGACATGTAACACTGGATAATATGTATACATACATGACATGTAATACTGTATAATATGTATACCTACATGACATGTAATACTGTATAATATGTATACATACATGACATGTTATAATGTATAATATGTATACATACATGACATGTAATACTGTATAATATGTATACCTACATGACATGTAATACTGTATAATATGTATACATACACATGTACATCACATGTTATAATGTATGATATGTATACATACATGATATGTTATACTGTATAATATGTTTTCATACATGGCATGTTATAATTTATAAGATGTATACATACATGACATGTTATAATGTATAACATGTATACATACATGACATGTTATAATGGATAATATGTATACATACATGACATGTTACAATGTATAATATGTAGACATACATGACATATTATCATGACATGTTAAAATGTATAATATGTAGACATACATGGCATGTTACAAAGTATAACATGTATAACTTGTACAAGGTTATAACATGTTTTTATATAATAATGTATAATTGTATTGCTGTATAGCATAATGCATTGTTTTACTGATAACGTGTATAACGCTATAAAATGTATCAACATGTTATGATGTGTAACATGTATTACTTTATATCATATTTACCTTTTTTACACAAGACATTCGTATCTCCTTGTTGAAGTATCGAAATATTTACAATTGTAGAGTGCCCACTGCAAGCAGGGAAAACTATGCGCGAAAGTTAAATACACAAAAAACCATGGTCTATCGTATATAAGCATAAGGCGACACTAGCTTCTTTGTTACCGAGCCTTTCATTAGCAATGTGTACCGTATGGAAACGATCAATAGAATTTATTATAGGTATAAACATTTCTTGATTTTGGTTAAAATCCCTACTTGACCTACAGTAATAAAATTGTTGTCTCCCTTTATCAAGCTATTCATCGACAAGTTCCGATCCCAGTTTATCGCTCTGATTGTTAGAACATGTAACTTGAGGCATTAACATTGTACTATTAATGTTCAGGTTACACCTGTAGCAACAATGGTTTCTTACAGTCATGTTATTATTGAGATCAGTCCAATAGCTAAATGATTACTACCTGAGATCAACGGAATCTACTTTTAGAATTTTTAAGACGATTCCGACAGAACTTATTTACACATTTGTATAAATCTTTAAATATAAACGAATCAACATGTCGCGAACAAAAGACGGACGGACGAAGGACCAGGAACGCAAGACTAATTGAACAAGCGTTTATCTGATGATATATGAGCAGCTGTGTTGGTACTAACAGGTTTATACAAAATGACTATTTTAGAACTCCATGAAGGCTCCTATATAACGTCTAGATGAGGAGGCTTCTATTATTAATTAAATGCTTAAATGATGATCCGCCCGTTAACAGAACTTGGTGTTTTTGTTTAGAAGGTCAATATCATATTGCACTTTGAAATTACACAATGAAAAGGTTCTGATAAAAATGATCGATTTTGGAGCGGGGTGGAAAATAAATATTCAGAACATGCATTTCTCGGCCTTTAAGCCAAGATCAGAGTGCGGCATTTGTTCTTAGTGGCACGTCACGCGGTACAACAATGCCTTGCAGGATAGAACCGAATACTATTTCTGACAAAAGCCATGGGAAGTTGATGGACTGAGATCACATACAAATTAGTAATATAATAACATAAGACAAATGTACTAAGAAGTCCTTTCCTGTCGATATTGGAGATTGCAATATTATATTTCACGGTTAAAACAAAGTTTGTGGGTGTTATAATACTGCACAATCATAGTTATTTTGTTTTTACCGCGCATGTTTTATGTATCAGCACTATATTATTCAAAATTAAAATTAATGAAATATGAATCCCCAGTGTACCAGTGATATTTAGAACATGTTCACTGAATTTGAATCTTAAGGAAGTGTGTATTATTGATATTCCTTGAAAGGCAATTCTATAATTCAATGATGTTTTGTTCTTGCTGGAAAATGGTACACCGCACAGTATTAATCAATAATGTTTTGTACGCGTTACAGATTGATTGCCTGAGGCATATTGATTTACTAAAGTAAGGAGCTTGGTGTAAACATAATGATCCTGTTTGTTTGAAATGTGACTATAAATATATGATTTGTTCGAGCAGAATGTTGTTGGCACGAGTTGTCTGATATGAATTAGAGAAGATTTTGTTCTTACAGAATCTGAAAAATGTTAAGCTGTTCATGTTCATACACTGCGGTAGAATGATTTAAAACACTAGAATGAATTCAACCATACTCTCCACGGTCAATGGTCTATATCAACATCGCCATTCTAAATTTGTAGAAAACATTTAAAGCCAAAGTATAAGATTTGCTTTGAAATATAGTTTAAATAAATCAATTATTTGTATATTTTAACATTTTTCTCTACTTCTGTTTTATTCGTTATACTTTTTAATTGAAATAAATCTGTAGTTAGCATAAGTGTTTTATTGTTTATAATCCATATCTTTGGGTTGGGTTTTTATTTTTTATTTTTTTTTGCCATGGAATTTTGATTATTAATTTTAATCTGGATGGAAGTTGTTTTCTGAACATCCGGCATTTAAATAAAATATTAAGTAACATCAATTGGTATTTCTGTGTTCAAAGGGTGTCTTTAAATTATATTTTCTCCTTATCGTCTTATGAATAGTGAAAATTCGTCAAGAAAAATTTGTTGCAGAACTTTATCTGAACTGTAAAAGATATGACCATCTAGCAGTGTGAATCGTTGCCGCGAATTGAGTTATATACGTTTTCTTACACAACGTACCTCTTACATTAATATATACAAAAAGGAGTAATAAATACACTATTGAGCATCTCGTTCAAACACAAGTGAATGTCAGTCTTTTATCACAATACACAAGCGTGTCTCAATGACACAGTTTGGGTATCATCTACAAGTCTAAATGTGGTCCGTAAAATGTCACACAGTCAAATAAGGCCATTCTGGGGACATGCTCACTAGAAGTTAATGTTGGTCTAGCTGTTGGACAGTAACTATGACAACACTGGTATAAATCAACAGAAAACTGAAACAATGTAAAAAAAATATCACCAACAAAACAGTTTTGATTAATGAGGTTTATTTAGATTCTCTTTTTAAATTCCAGTTTAACACTTTAACATTGTGACCAACATTAATACAGACTTACACTAAACAACAGCAAACAACGAACTGTTTCGGCCGTAAATAACAAAATATTTATTTAAAAACGATTCTAGTATATGTTCAACGACATTAATCGAACACAAGGGCTATAATATTTCAGCATAGGATAAGTTTATTTTATACCGTCAAACATAGATAGAAATATATTTTGCGCAAATTTTCAGATTTTTCAGCATCTGATGTAAACCTGTAGCACTGTATTGTGACTAAATGAATTTCAAATTTCACTAAAATTAATCATTTTCACTCCAAACAGATTAATCTTGTAAAATTTTAAGAAAATATTCCATATTCTGTATTTTTGAATTACTGATGGGAATTCGATTAAATTTAAAACCAAGTTTAACTGTGCAAGGAGAAAGTGACCTATAGGTAGACAGGCCAAAACACGCTACTCGACTGGAATAAAATAAAACTGGCGGACTATGAAAACCGAGCAGGCCAAATGTTATTATTATTTTGCCAGTATCTTCCTTTCTCATCACATTTCAAATCTTGAGTAAGATTCAGCGATACAAGTCTGTCATTACTATTAAATAATCATGGTATTTTTAAATTTCATTCATTCATTTATTCATAAAAAATCATGCTTAATAAATAAGTTAAACATTAAAACAAAATGTTGGTAAAGGGTTAATTATCTGACAATAGTAGAATTATTTGTGATAATTACTAACCATATTTACAATGTGATGAAGTAAAAGTCAAGAGGGTGATAAAATAATGTCCTCAAGAGAAGAAGAGTTATTCCCCTTGGTATCGTTGGCGCGACGGATGCTGCTTATTAATGCCATTAACAGGTTATATTCAAATAAGGCAATGAAACAAACTGGTACATCTTTCATCTATTTAACAGAAGCATAAACGCTGCATATACATATTTAGTATACTACAGTGAAGTCTACACATAGTTCTGAAAATGATATATTTTAATAAGTATGCAACATATATGTATATCCTAAACAATTTAGATTGACTCGCAATTGCTAAATTTTAATGTTGGGAATATGAGATCATTAACAATATGAAGAGTGGCTAAGTAACTATTATAAAGGATAATCTAAAACCAAGTATTTACACGAAATATAATAAACAAATGATTCTCACTGCAGGTAGAGCTTAACTTAATTCCATTAAATGCAAATACTCTGGTTCGTATTCCTTCGTGAAAAGGGTGATACCTAAAACATCCATGGTATCCATCTGTTGTAAATCCGCTTTGTCGGACTTGGTATTTCTCGAAGGTACGCTCGAGCTCTCTACAACATTTGTTAATTCCTTCCTGATCAACATCTACCTACGTTCCGCGGTGGGTGGGCGTGATTTAGTCGCTTCCATTTCATCTGTGGTCACTGTAGCCTCAGCTGTAAATAATTTACCAATCTTTACATTTTAGTAATCAACACCATCACCTCACATACGTGCGCTTTACAAAATTAAAAACTATAAAAAAACATCGCTTCTATATTCGGATGTGAATTAAAAGATAGTCAAAACATATCTGACATAGAATGGAAACCCAAGAAAGAAAGTAATGATATTAAAAACAGCTAAAACCAGTGTTATTGGATTCAACCTTGCATTAACCATATAGTAAGATAATAGCACGACGTCAATGCCCTACCTTTATATTTAATCTACGCTACTATTTATGTTTCAATGTTGTTTCGGCATTTAAATAAATCATAAACATGGTAGTTACACTGTATATAAGAAAGAGTTTAATTAAAAAGGATAACAAGGCCATCAAAACGACATCGGAATTCGAAATCGATACAAAAGCCAGGCAAAACCCGGAATAACCCGGGATACGTCAAAACAAACGAGGAGACGTCATAAACTCCTGGAATAGATACTGGATGTTTTAGCAAAGATGAACGCGCGTGGTATCATTTGTTGTTCCTGTAATCATGCCTCCATTCAACTTAAGGAAAGTTACCTGTGACCCTAAACAGTTACCTAAGTCACTTATCAGTTACCTGTGTCACTAACCAGTTACCTGTGTCACTAACCAGTTACCGGTGTCACTTACCAGTTACCGGTGTCACTAACCAGTTACCGGTGTCACTAACCAGTTACCTGTGTCACTTACCAGTTACCGGTGTCACTAACCAGTTACCGGTGTCACTAACCAGTTACCTGTGTCACTAACCAGTTACCTGTGTCACTAACCAGTTACCGGTGTCACTAACCAGTTACCGGTGTCACTAACCAGTTACCTGTGTCACTAACCAGTTACCTGTGTCACTAACCAGTTACCGGTGTCACTAACCAGTTACCGGTGTCACTAACCAGTTACCTGTGTCACTAACCAGTTACCTGTGTCACTAACCAGTTACCGGTGTCACTAACCAGTTACCGGTGTCACTAACCAGTTACCTGTGTCACTAACCAGTTACCTGTGTCACTAACCAGTTACCGGTGTCACTAACCAGTTACCGGTGTCACTAACCAGTTACCTGTGTCACTAACCAGTTACATGTGTCACTAACCAGTTACCGGTGTCACTAACCAGTTACTTGTGTCACTTACCATCTAAAACGTCATACCATCAACATAGGAACAAATCCTACTGATACGATACACGTAAACGTCACATTGAATGCACCAGGAAAATGAGAAAATATACAACATGCCAAAAATTTATAAACATTTGATATAAAAAGAATATAGCTGACCTTTCTTACCAGCCGTTGTGTTTTTTCGCATGTCCTTGGCATGGGTTAGTATAGACTGCAGCTGGTCTGTTTATAGAACACATATCGGAGTTATACAACAAATTCCTATTATCTTCAAGTGTGATATTAATGTCATTATTTCTATATTTAATACATACATTGAACAATACTGTCTTCGTTGTAAGTTACTATAATGCAAACAAGCTACAAAACAAAGACAAGGGAAATAACTCAAATTAAAGTAATTTAGGCATGTACTCTCAAATTGATATAATAGTGTGTTTTTTTACAAAATATGGTGCTTAAATATAGAAATAATTTGGACGGCTTTCCAATCAAAGACGAAATTTAACTATGTAGTTATTTAAGAAATGAGGTAGGGAATCATGTATGACTACTGTTGTTTAAATTGTGCTATCTATATTCCTGAGCCTGGCTTTCAACTTTGTATGTGATATCCATGTTAACAGAGCCAGGCCGAGTCATCAACAATTTTCACTGCAAATCTTTTCAGACTATTTTATTTTTGATTGGTCAAATTCGTAATGTGTTACCAGCATAGATTATGAGTGAGAATTGAGTTAGATCTGGTCGGCGTTGTGACGTGAAACCTGGGTAAGAGGACAGATAAAGTTAAACTAAAGCGAACGAGCAGGTAGTGTTTCAATACATAGGGTACAATCTTGGAACCGTTTCTTTGTATTGAACATAATATATATAATTATAAAGGAAAACGATATTGTTAAAAATATAAGCAAGTCTTATGCGATGGGTTTCAGAATAGATAAACGTAATTATAGGTGTTGCATTACATATTTTTACACGGGTTTGCTGCAAAGAAGATCGTCAATTACATGATATTTTGCTATGGATGTCATTAAAAGTATACCACATAAATAAAGCTGTGTTATACAAAACTCTTTCTTAGATAACTAATTAGGTAGATATAATATTCGCCTCACTGCTTTCAAAAAGACTCCGCACAATGATAAATCATGCTTGTTCATGTGTGATATCTTACCCATAGTAAAAGATACCATTTCCTTTTCATCCAAGGATAGAACGTCAACGTCTTCCTCTGAAATGTTAAGAGATTAAATGGTTATATAAACAAATTGCTAAGCCAATAAATAAGCTCAAAATGAAAAGGTCAATGTCCTCATAAAAAGAGAGACACTTATTGCCCTTTGTTAGGTTGCGTTACTATTGCATAAGAAACGAGCAATTTACTGATTAAAATCATCTAATGCCACTTTTTATTTTTGTGTGCAACTTAACATTATTGTATTAATATATACATTGAAGTATTGAATTATATTTTCTATTTTTTTTTTCTCAAGATTTTCGTATTTAACACTGTTCAAGGAGTTTTCAAAATACCCAAAAGTTAACATATACTTGTACAAAGCAAGTCCTCCAAAGAGGTATTCCATACTGATAGCGTTAATATTCTAAACTAATAACACTACACAGGGGTGTGAATAACTTGCCTTACTTTTCATTTTTTTTTTTTCATACCAAAATTTGCAATGTTAAGTATTTAATAATGGAAGTAGTATATTCCATGTGTTATTGGAAAGAGATTCATTTCGCCTATAAATACGTAGTATAATTTTTTAGTATGCATAGTTTTCTTTCATATATTTACTTAAATCTTTGGTAAAATAAACCGAAAAAGAAGCAAAAATAGAAGTAGGATATAGAGCTAATTTTTGTCCATGTTCAAATTAGATTAAATTATAAGCAACATAAAATTAAATGTATATTAAACTTTAGAGCATACTTTTTTGCAATGTTACTCATTCCGTTAAACTGAATAACACATTTATACAAAAACAAAATGCGAAATTATAATAATAGTATAATGTAAATGATAATTTCGATCCCTCACCTTTCCCATCTGCAGGCTTTACAGTTTCCGTGTCGGTTACCTTAAACATATTGATGTTTAGAATTATGCAAAATGTTTATTTCTTATGAGATTATTTTTGCAGTAAGAAAACTGATCGGTTGAAGGTAAGTCACACCTAGATATCAGGAAATGTGTTAGTACCACGTACATGAAGAAAAGAATAACGTTATTAATACTTTAGAGGATAATGCCAAAAAGCTACTTTCACAAATGTATTCTAACGGTAATTTATATAAGAAAAAACTTGTATAAAAATATTATGACAGTTCTATGTGTTTTTACTTGGAACCATTGAATGCCATAATTGTCTAATGGTATTTATACGACTAGAATATGACATTACAAAGTTTGATTGGTGGTGTTTTGTAAAGTTTCAAATTATTTTCCTGGTGGAGGTGACAGATTACATAAAATACCAGTTATCGTAACGTAACATATGAATAAATCCTTGGTTACGCTTTGTGAACCAGTCAACAATGCATCTTTAAAAATATGATAAACAATTCGAAATAAAAAAAATACTTAAAATGGTTTCAATAGATGCTGATAATATTGTTTTTGTAATCTGTGTTTCTTTGGGGCTTTTACTTGTTATGATTAATTTTGTTACCGCAACTGAACAAATAACAATCAATTAAATGTCATCTAAACACAGTGTATGATGAAAGTATCTAGGAGTGTAAAACGTAATAGTACTTTATCAAATACAATGTTGTTGTTTTAATATTCTTTACTGTATTTCATTAAAGCTTTTGTCTCTATCACAGCTCATACAATGTGTATAGGATCCTGCTACACAAGAGGAGCGTTTAGACCTTTACCAGACAGATACTCTACAGATCATTACACTACACAAGAGGGACGTTTAGACGTTTAACAGACAGAAACTCTACAGATCATTACACTACATACATTAATGTAAGAGGAACGTTTAGACGTTTAACCGACAGATACTCTAGAGATCATTACACTACACAAGAGGGACGTTTAGACGTTTAACAGACAGGTACTCTACAGATCATTACACTACATAAGAGAAACGTTTAGACGTTTAACAGACAGATATACTCTACAGATCATAACACTACACAAGAGGAACGTTTACACGTTTAACAGACAGATACTCTAGAGATCATTACACTACACAAGAGGGACGTTTAGACGTTTAACAGACAGGTACTCTACAGATCATTACACTACACAAGAAGAACGTTTAGACGTTTAACAGACAGAAACTCTACAGATCATTACACTACATACATTAATGTAAGAGGAACGTTTTGACGTTTAACAAACAGATACTCTACAGATCGTTACACTACATTAATGTATGTAGTGTAATGATCTGGACATTAAACACCATGAACATTAAATACCATGGACATTAAATACCTTGGACATTAAATATCATGGACATTAAATAACATGAACATTAAATACAATGAACATTAAATACCATGAACATGGTATTTAATGTTCATAGTATTTAACAGATACTCTACAGATCGTTACACTACATAAGGGGAACGTTTAGACGTTTAACAGAAATATACTATACAGATCATTACACTACATACATTAATGTAGTGTAACGATCTGTAGAGTATCTGTCTGTTAACCGTCTAAACGTTCCTCTTGTGTAGTGTTATGATCTGTAGAGTATCTGTCTGTTAAACCTCTAAACGTTCCTCTTGTGTAGTGTAATGATCTGTTGAGTATCTGTCTGTTAAACGTCTAATCGTTCCTCTTATGTAGTGTAACGATCTGCAGAGTATCTGTCTGTTAAACGTCTAAATGTTCCTCTTGTGTAGTGTAATGATCTGAAGAGTATCTGTCTGGTAAAGGTCTAAACGCTCCTCTTGTGTAGTGTAATGATCCGTAGAGTATCTGTCTGGTAAAGGTCTAAACGCTCCTCTTGTGTAGTGTATTGATCTGCAGGGTATCTGTATGTTAAACGTCTAAATGTTCCTCTTGTGTAGTGTAATGATCTCTAGAGTATCTGTCTGTTAAACGTTTAGACGTTTAACAGACAGATACTCTACAGATCATTACACTACATACATTAATGTAAGAGGAACGTTTAGACGTTTAACAGACAGATACTCTACAGATCGTTACACTACATAAGAGGAACGTTTAGACGTTTAACAGACAGATACTCTACAGATCATTACACTACATACATTAATGTAAGATGAACGTTTAGACGTTTAACAGACAGATACTCTACAGATCATTACACTACACATGTATGACACGTTCAGCCTTCGAGCGAATATGTTTAATATTTCTGTTTTCCACAGTGGCTTCATAGTTTACATTGAAAAACATTTTAGCTTTAGATGCTGATAGTTAACGATTTCCATTTGGTTTTAGATATATACCGATGTTGCTACTTTGTTATTTGAGAATTCGGTAGTATGATATGTATAACTGTTTAACCACGATAAAACCAATGCAATTTCGTTGATCCTCTTCTGTTAATATAAGAGCTACATGTTCATTTCCATAGTTTGCCTAAGGGGAAAATTTCCAATCTAATCTACTGGCATGGTGTATATTTTATTGCCGATATGATGGTAATACTAGCTCCCATTTTCAGTCTTTTAATCATTGATAATAATCTCCGTTAATATATAAAACAACAATTGCCAGACGATTCATTCACTTTTCATTACAATGCGAATAAAATGTCAAACCATTTAATCTAGCGGAAAACTCGGACTACGGAAATGTCACGCGCTGGAGCCCTACGTATCGCGCGCCGCAAATGACACCCGCCTAGCGATTGGTTACTCCAGGGGATGATAATTATACGTTTGGAAATCCTTGCCGATAGAACAGAACTAATGTCGCTGAAGCAATTCAATTAAACGACAGTAAAAGTGAACGTAATACAATGCGCCTATTTACATGCGTTTGTGTATTAATTTCATTCCGATGCTGTGCTTCTTTTCGTGTTGCCTGTTTATACGACAAATTAATGTAACCGTTTGCCGTAAAGTAAGGAAACAGACATTTAGCAGACGTGGAAATGAAGCACGGACATGCATCATGTTCTCTTCCTCTATAACTAGTTATCTCCTTACATCGAAACATATATATGAGTAGCAATGTCATAATATTGCTATTACAACTAACCCTATATTCCTGTTTAAACGAACTAATATCTGTCGTTATGGTTGTGTTATTATGATTGCTTAGGGAAAAGAATGACGCTGAAATGCAACTTACCCTTTTTTTGGCAAAGAGTATTGAATAGGAAATGTTACTAGGGCAATAAAACATGTTAACTATATGGAGTATTGCTACATGTCAGAAACATGATATCATGCCTGAAGTATTCTAAGAGTAATGACTATTTCATAACTATGTTGTAAAATTATTCATTCGAAAGAATAACGGTATCAGAAGTTGGATAATGTTTATAGACTTTCAAAAGCTATTGAACTCAAGCCACAACGAAAACTATCATAAAAGATAACATTGATTCCTATAAATATTTTATCTGAATCATACACGAGTGTTCCCAACCTGTATGAAGCACATTGTTATAGGGTGATCAGCTGTCTACACTAATATAGAAAAATATCCAGTCAGCAGGATATGGTTGATATTACAATTCATGATTGTAAAACTACCAATATACTTCAGCGAGGTCTGATATCGACCACATTTTTTGTTTGATCCTAATTATTTGCATTCAAAATGTAACGGAAGAGGTCAAAGGTATTTAATGTCCATGGTATTTAATGTCCATGGTATTTAATGTTCATGGTGTTTAATGTCCATGGTATTTAATGTTCATGGTATTTAATGTCCATGGTATTAAATGTCCATGGTATTAAATGTTCATGGTATTTAATGTTAATGGTATTTAATGTCCATGGTATTTAATGTTCATTGTATTAAATGTTCATGTTATTTAATGTTCACGGTATTTAATGTTCTTGGTATTTAATGTCAATGGTATTTAATGTCAATGGTATTTAATGTTCTTGGTATTTAATGTTCATGGTATTTAATGTTCATGGTATTTAATGTTCATAGTATTTAATGTCCATTATATTTACTGTCCATGGTATTTAATGTTCATGGTATTTAATGTTCATGGTATTTAATGTCCATTATATTTACTGTGCATGGTATTTAATGTCCATGGTATTTAATGTTCATGGTATTTAATGTCCATGGTATTTAATGTTCATTGTATTTAATGTTCATAGTATTTAATGTCCATGATATTTAATGTTCGTGGTATTTAATGTCCATGATATTTGGCGTTCATTGTGTTTAATGGTCTTTGTATTTAATGTCCATGGTATTTAATGTCCATGATATTTGATGTTCATGGTATTTAATGTCCATGGTATTTGATGTTCATTGTATTTAATGTTCATGGTATTTACTGTTCATTGTATAAAATGTTCATGGTATTTAATGTTCATGGTATTTACTGTTCATGGTATTTAATGTTCATGGTATTTAATGTTCATTGTATTTAATGTTCATGTTATTTAATGTCCATGATATTTAATGTCCAAGGTATTTAATGTCCATGGTATTTGATGTTCATTGTACTTAATGTTCATGGTATTTACTGTACATGGTATTTACTGTTCATGGTATTTATTGTTCATTGTGTTTAATGTTCATGGTATTTAATGTTCATGGTATTTAATGTCCATGGTATTTACTGTTCATTGTATTTATTGTTCATGGTATTTAATGTCCATGGTATTTTATGTTCATGGTATTTAATGTTCATGCTATTTAATGTCCATGGTATTTAATGTCCATGGTTTTTAATGTTCATTGTATTTACTGTTCATGGTATTCAATGTCCATGGTATTTAATGTCCATGACATTTAATGTTCATGGTATTTAATGTCCATGATATTTGGCGTTAACAGGTGGATTTCATTGAAATTTTTCATGAATTATCAGTATCTTATGTAGTTGTGCACCGGCATTTTAATTTGAGATTTCGACCCTTTTTGGTGGAGTTATACCCCTTTTTGTGAAATACTTGTCCGTGCAACTCCTTCTTAACTAACAGGTGGATTTCATTGAAACTTTGTATGAATGATCAGTATCTTACGTAGTTGTGCACTGGCATTTTAATTTGGGATTTCGACCCTTTTTGATGGAGTTATGCCCCATTTAACAAAAAAAATATTTATCATGCTAAATACGTTGAATTATAACTCTCAAATAAACATAAGTTGCCAGAAGCGGGGGTATTAGTCAGCCATCCTGGCGACAGCTAGTTGAATTTGATGTTCATGGTATTTAATGTTTATGGTATTAAATATCCATGGTATTCAATGTTTATGGTATTAAATGTCCATGGTATTTAATGTTCAAGGTATCTAATTCCCGTACGGAAAATATGTCGTTGATATTGTAATAGGTTGTAATTCAGTGAAAACAGTTTTAAATATGATATATTTATATTTTATATTCAGTAACTGTATATATTTAATTCCCTATATACGCTGAATGTTTCTGAGAACACTCGACAATCACTCATCATACTTAACATTTAGTATAACCCATTTCTAAATAACCATGTTACATGAACGTTTATCATCGTTGATTTGATTTTTTTCTGAAATTTCTTGAATGTCACGAAACACAATGCTTGAGTGCCTTACATTAATTGAATATTTATACTATTATCACTGTTAACATAAATGTAAAATCCGTTTACGTTTCCATTTCTTCTGCGAAACTATTTGGTTAAAACCTAGCTAACAGTCGAGATAGTATGTCGATTTAATAATGATAGTTATAGTTAAATAAAGACATAGTTTCTTGTCTTTATCATACAAAATATTCACCTGAGGAACTGTCTTCATACTCTTGGTCCTTATGCATTCATCTATACCTTTGGAAGCATAACTCCTATTGTGTTCTAAGTCAATACGATGTGGGTTATCTCCCTTCCTCTTCCGTTCTAACTTGTCGTATCCAGTGGGGGATCTAGCATCGTAACGAGTGTCCTCGTGCGCTGAGACGGGGTACTTCCAGTCGTGGTCATAGGTTAACTCTGGTTTCTTGTTACCGATGATAGATGCTATGTTGAACGCATCGGTGTGAACAGATCTTTTCTCCGTCGCGCATGCACTGCTGGTCGCTGATTCTGTTGGTGTCGGTAACAATCTCGGTTTCCTTCCCTTCAGTTCATCTGTGTTTGGATACACATCACGGTTTTCCTGCATATTAAACGGTAGCATGAAATTGCTGTTATCGACAGGTACTACCTGGCTGTTAGGAACATACCAGGGTTTCCACCAAGGATTATAATGCATACTGAATGATCTTAGCATCTCCCCGTACGACCCAATACTAGATGTGCCACTCTGACTGCCTAAGTTAAAGGCGGGATGTGCTCTCTCTGGAACCTTCATGGGGCCATGGCTTGTTCCTTCATAACGTGCCATTGATGATAGAGACGAAGGGCTATAGCTTTGGTCGATTTTGTAAGGCTTCACAGAATGACCAGGTAGTTTCGTGCTGCATGTAGACATCTTCTTGCGACATCCTCCGTTGAACATTGACTTCACGTCTTCCCATGAATGCAGCAGTTTCTCAGTTGGATCCGGATCGGTAAGCAGCAAATGACGTCTCCAAGAATTGAAATTTGCAGCATCAGGATGTCTATACGTTGAATTCGGGGACTTGTGGTAATGAAAGATAAATTTGTTGGGAGAAAAGTAGGCATTGCAAAAAGCACACTTGATGCATTTTGCTCTCGAACTGTTATATCGTGACGGAATGAACTGACCTTGGCACCCCCAGCCACAGCTGTGGTACACGTTAAACGAGAAATTGTCCGGGAGTCTAGGCGGCGGAATTTCTTCTAAAAAGGATTTGACCAATCGCTCTGCTTCTCGTTTGGTGATGAGTCCACATCGCCTGGATGACACCGGCATGGCTCCAGTGCGGCGGAGAATCTCAAGTTGGACAGGGGTACACTGTAGACACGTGATACCAAGAGCTACCCGGCGGTTGTGAATCTCGTTGTAACTGAAGTCCCTTAGGAGGGTGTTAGAGATCTGTGCCAGACAGAGGCGTTCTTTGTCTTCTATGAGGAGACAGACTATAGGGACACTGAACAATTCGACGGTACCAATCTTGGCCTCGCGCGTGCTATATTCAACTTCCTCTGGTGTCATGTCGGCAGAGTGTCCGGAATGATCTGACAGCACTGATTCCTGCTGTTCCCATGTAGTTTCTACAATACAAAAAAGATAAAGACACATTACCTTACTTCTTAATGAGATAACAATAAGAAACAGAACAATTATAAAATCATCATCAAAATTCTATCCATGTCAATATGATTTTCAGAGTATTTGTTTTGCTTAGATTGATGAGTCCTTACAATCAATTAGTCTTGATGTCATGTTAAGACAATTTGTATAAATGATATGGGACCAGTCAAGAGGCTCAATGAAAAAATTAAATCCTGGACTAAGTAGCTTTACATTTAGTCTCTTTCTTATGACAGAGGTGCCTAGATTATATTCCGAACAGAAAGAGTATGAAAGTTAAAGGTATAGGTCCAGAGTAGAGCTAAGGGAGCAGGAAGTTCATGTTAGCCTATTTTGTGTCCCCAGTCAGATTGCAATGAAGGAAGATCACTGACTCTGAAGGGGACTCATATTTGTCGCCTCGCACAACAAAATATTTACATTTGCGCTGCAAAACGTTTCGGGTGATAATATTATGAACCAAAAGTGAGTAGTAATATGAACAATGCGGAAGTCACGTTTGACTCTCGTTTGGGATTTCTGGACGAGATGTTGTATGGTAGATACACGAATCCATGGTACAAGTAACAATAATCAAAATTTCATTAAAAAAGCATTTCGATGTGTGACCACAGAAACGATACACCTCTTCGATCATATAACCGGTCAGTGTCGTAGACACAAAAGGAAGCACTCAGTAACACGCTGTCCGTCATTGTAGACCCTCAGCCTCGTGTCCCGTATATCTACCTCCCCCAGCTTCGTCTGATATGTCGCTTTCAGTATCACACGGCTCAGGTACCACGAATGAAGATACGTCTGTTGTTCCTGCATTCGCAATGCAGTCTACTAGCAATATAATGTCTATTCCGGGTTCTTTGCCAGCTCAACATTCAACAATTAGTTTAATTTCAACAAATAACCGGATGGCGACATGTTTTCCCATCGCGACCGAATTACTGATTTGTGAATTTCACACGCAGTGTGACGGGATTAACGTGCGATGTTAATGAGCAGTAGTGCTATTGTTATTCTTTGTTGCTTTAAATGCACTTCTATGATCATAACAATGAAAACTTTCAAATAAATATGTATGAATTTACATAATACTTATCTTATTTTTGCTGTTTTCCACGGACTTTATTGGGCAATTTTCCTCACAGGAAAAGTGCGTTCGTAGGGGCTATTCAGACAGGTCAACATTCCAGAGGATATTGCGGGATATACCAATATTTCATAACGTAATTATGTTTTTAAGGACAAAAAAGCATGAAACTGTAAAAATAAGTATCAAACTGCTTTAAGATGCCATTCATAGGCAATATGAATGCCCACTGCATTACAGGAAAATGACATGAACCGCTAGCAGTTCAATGCTTAAATACAAGTCAATTAATTTAGGTAAAAGGTAGCAGCAAGTTTAACTATATTATTACCATCGTAACTATTGTGAAATATTTGCTTTATTTTTTTTTAAAAGTATTATTCCTTACAAATCAAACGTTGTCATGCCTTTTATAGAATTATAGTTCGTATAAAAAAGTTTGAATGTTTGCAATTGAAATAACTAAAAAAAAATACTGGTGTCGAACTCCGGACCTTAACATTACAAAGCCTTCACTTAGCCAAATGTTGCCATCAAGGAATTATATTTGCGATGCATCGAAATGAGCGCCAAGTTATTGTGCCGCGAAGGCAACGAGAACACTTAACAGGGGAAGTTACTTTAAGCCAGGTACATTGTACCTTCATCTTTTAAGAAGATGGGAGACAACTCCAAGTTATAAAAAGCTTTGAGAGGAACTTTTTTCTTTTTCGCTATAAAAACATATTCAGTGGTACCCTTTATCTTAAAGCCTCAATAAAATGATTTATTTGCAATTTTATTACGCAATGAAGATGAACACAAAAAGTAAAATGTAAGTAAGATAATGAGTTGTCATATTCCTGCAAATTCTTATCAACTAAGCATCAGAAATAATTCGACTTATCGGGATAAAGCTGTTCTATTATGCTATTTAAGCGAACATATCACGATGCATGTAACTATCTCGCTATGTCGACACGGTTCAATTACTGAATATCTCGCTTTAATACTTTCGACACTACCAATGCCAACTACCGCCACGACTAATATTTTTTGATGATTAAGTCAAAAAAACAAAAAAACACAAAGAGTCGGGCAACTTACATTAGTATCTTTATTTGGAAGCCTTTGACACGCGCACAGGCTGTTTGTTTGTTTGTTTGTTTGATTTTGTTTAACGTCCTATTAACAGCTAAGGTCATTTAAGGACGGCCTCCCCTGTGTGCAAGATGCATGCGTGTAGTGTATGTGTGTGTATTTTGGGAGGCTGCGATATGTTCGTGTTTGTCTTCTTGTAATAGCGCGGAACTGATGCCGACACGCGCACAGGCTGGCGGTAAAGTAATTGTAATACCCATAATGACACCATTTCGGTTTACTGCACTAGAAGTGTTCCGAGTGTTTAAGCTGAATTGTTAACGCGCCAAAATTAGTGATGACAATCGAAGGAAAAGGTGGTGTCGAAATAAAAAAAGGCGATACATTCAACTATTTAAGTTTAATTAATTGATGGCAGAAATATGCCAGCAAACGAAGGTTATATATTAAAAGTGGTTTTAAGTCAACTTATTCGGATGGTCGAATGACACAGTTGATATGGCAATCGACTTTCACTAAGGCCACCGTAGTTTGATCGGACGTGAAAAGGTAAAGTGTCACCTGCTCGACTAAGTTCATGCACGTGTTTTTCCCGGTATCCCCGTTTTCCTGGCGTACACATATTTCGCAAAATATATAAAGTTTATGTGTTTCGACTTTAAGTCAACAGAACAAAATCTTTATCCATTCAGATACAGCAAACAGTACAGCTTAGCCATATACAGATATAGTAAGTCTCTAATTACCCAGAACATAGTTGAAAGGTGTATGGTTTATGCCGATTCTAGAATTATATGTTGGGGGGGGGGGGGGG
>NW_018407390.1:1978469-2059810 GCF_002113885.1 Mizuhopecten yessoensis | reverse complement strand
GGGGGGGGATGTACCGTATACCATGTTTTTACATGGATTGTAATGTCGTCTTTTGATATTTTTCACTTCAACGTTCACAATACAAACACCAACGCTTTTGTTATATGTGTGCGACTCGTAGTTCTCTCAGACGTGTCGGTGATCCCATTGTAACCATCGGATATCCCCGCCGTGTGCAATTAAGTATACAACGGTACAAGATATGGTAATGTCTAGTTAGCTTTATGTCGTCTTACCCCACCTTTAAAAAACCCAAATGCTTAATGTGTCATAAAACAATGCAAAACTATCATTTTGCTAAGGTTTAAACCAACCATAATTATTTAAACCATCATGACGATTCCATTTGTTTATCCCCTGAGAGGAAGATAAACAGTTAAAACATCTATGGTGGTATCTCGTAAAACTTACAAGTCATTTTATAGAAAAACCACATGATCATTTCTCCCGCCAATACTTGATACGATCTAGTAAGGAGACTGTTAATAACGGTCATTAAGTGTTGAATACGGCCTGGTGTATACATATAAATGGATACATTGCGAATAGAAAACATTTAGTCTCGTATGCCCATCCATCACGACCAGCAAGCCAAGTGATTTTCTAATAGCCCTGGTTACAAATTAATTCCTTTATTTTGATGGTAATTGCAACATTTCCGACATATGCTTTGGGTATTCTGTAGCGAGATTGAAAAAACTAATTAAAAGAGAAGATGGCATATATTTCATTTTTCCGCATTCATGACAGGCGTAAAGTCGGTATCACAGAAAATTAAACGGAACTCTCTAGAGGGAAGTCGTCTGCTCCAGCGCCACTAGAAAACGACAACGAGTACCAACCATTCATAATCAAGGACAGATGATTGAAGACCCTTTTTCCTCCTGGTTTAAAGGAAATCTGTAGGAGTTCTTATGACTTTTTGCTGTATTTTCCCGGCAACCTGACATTGGCTTCTGATAAATGATAAAGTATCGGTAATAAAGACATTCTATATAATGCTGTATGTTCTGAGATATTTGATATGTGCATACATAATCAATATTGAGATATCTTTTATTTATTTTTGGGTCAATTAAGTAAAGTTACAGGCTGATTTCATCTGAAAATAATATATTGTCCGAGCGAGGTCTAGCCCCAATGTATTTTAGATTCGGTAGATAATATGCTTGTATGACGTTGTATTTAGTTTGTTGCTAAATCGTAAGAGGCTAAATTTTAATGAAATATCGTATATATATTTATTACTTTAAATATTCAATATAACATTTTAAAATAATTGTTAATAAATTTTGCATATTTCATTACATACAAGTTATATACTTTTTCCTGTACATTCAAGATTGCCAAAAATATAAATAAATGGTTTGTTAGTGATATCCTAGCTTTTCATATTACCATTTCATTTACTATTAACATTTTTCATGGCTTTATGAACTATATACAAGCAACAAAAACAGTAAGTAATACAAAATATTGTCCATGTTGTTTACTCAGCTGAAAATAAAATAACCAACATCCGTAATGTTTGTGAATCAAATAATAAATTATTAGATATATGGGCTCATTTCTTATCCCGAAAAAGGTTTATGTTCCCTGCCACATAATTCTCTTTCGTTTACCGTTTAAGCAAATGTAAAACAAACGATGTGGATTTTAATCAGGAAAATGGTCGACGGATAACTGCTAGCTGCTACATTTGGAATGGATTCAAACAATGTTAAATATCACATGCTTTATTATGTAGAAATACAATTGACGATTGGAATGAATAATTTTTGTTTTCTGAATGCATTATTGTATACGTTTTTATCAATGACACTTATGCAACACTTCAGAAAATATTAAGAGCTGGATACTTTCCGCGCGTACTTCTCCAAATGCTCCATGTTTTTATTTTTATTGTATTAATATTTAGAGACCCGTAGATAAACAAGGTCCCACATGTATCTAGTTGCCTAGTGATCATAAAACATCGCTGTTCAAACATTTGCAAAAAACTGTCAACGGCTCCTGACATTGTGTCTTACAGGGGTCTACAAAATTTAAGTCTACACAAAATTTATATATTTTTCATTTAATTCAACAAAATATTCGTTTTAATAATACTTTGAAGCGGCAAGCAAATAAATAGTGTATGCTGGTCTTTTTATTTTATTTTTATTTATAATCTTGTAGGAGAGATCGGTTTCGTATCGACTTCGTGTTCCGATATTTCCTTGTGACACTGTGGTAAGATTTGTTTTTTAATTGATTCATAAAAGTGTTTACAAGGAATTAAAGAGTCGTTCAGGGTATTTGATACAGAGGGCATTTTAGCACTATCTTTAATGTCTTTTATTCCTAGTATACTCTCTCTTCAAATACATGTATACTTTCTCCACAGAATTAGCACATAAAATGGTTCATAGATATTACATGTTGATTAAACCGGAGAGAAAAGCCATAAAACATGGTCAAAATAATATTTACCGTAATTAAATGACAATATCTCCTCGGAAGTACCTGATTTATCTAAACAGCAATGAAAGTGATATGGCAGATATGAGGAAGAGCTAATTTGGCCGCAGATTTACCTTGCCAGCGTTCGGTCGTTAGTAGCTGATTAAACTGTATCGGTTACACAATAAAGCCTTACTCACACTCAACTCTAGTCTGATACTGGATAGACGTCACCATTAACCATACGACATACCCCATCATAACACATCCGGTATACCTCTCCACACAACATTTTATTAAACTTTCATGACACTTCTGGAAATCAGATATAGTAATTTTCCGTATCAATTGCATACTAAACATTACTGCACAGTAGGATAATTTCATTGCTTTGTATTTATATGCCTAAACTCACAGACGACCATATGTATCCCAAAGTCAGGGACAGGTATTATAAAGGTAAATAACTGATATTTGTTTGTCTCAAACAATCATATATTATTGTATATTCTGCAGTCAATTTGTACTAGCGGGCTTCATGGAATATGCATGTAACCGGTCTGCGTTCATACCGGTATGAACATTAAAAATAAACGGCGTTCAGTCCTGATACAAATGTCCAGGAGTCGTTTATTGTGTTATATACTCTTCATGCAGTTTGTTTGTTTAGGGTTTGACGTCATTGCAAGAGCCATGGTCATATGAGGCCGGGTGCCTAGGGAGACACAACAGCCAGGGTCATATGAGGACGGGTGACTAGGGAAACACAACAGCCATGGTCATATGAGGCCGGGTGCCTAGGGAGACACAACAGCCAGGGTCATATGAGGACGGGTGACTAGGGCCGCAACAGCCAGGGTCATATGAGGACGGGTGCCTTGGGAGACACTGCCTGAAACAAAGTAGACAGAAAAGAAAGAAGACAGAAAAGATAGGAAACGAAAAATATCCCAAGTGTTGCAATATTAATAATAACCTAGTCGTAGGTCGTCTCAAAGCGGTTCACAAATTATTATCCGTGGTTATAGGGCCTCTGTCACCAGCCAATACCTTTCTCAACTCCCTGGGGAGCATACAGTCAGTGCTGCCAATTCTGTGCTCACAGCTAGCATTCAACAATTCTAGCACTGCCCAACCACGTACTCATTTACAGCTGAGTAGACTGGAACAAGCAGAGATCAATTTTAGTTTCTTCCATGCCCCATTTCGTAGACGACACAGAAGTAAACCCCCGATTCTGCAGGGGGCACCACATTAGTCGCCTTTTACAATACACATGCAGTCGGATACAACAGGCCTATTCTTTCCCCGAACCTGCACGGGTTCATGGAATCATAGATGATTCCTAGTTGTCTTGTCCTAAATCTTGTAATTAATTAGGCAATCAGATGTAACTATGTTATACAGGATTTATTTGAAGTTAAGGAACAAATAGATACTATGGAATTCGGATATAATTGGCTGTATCTTTTAAATACATAAGAACGAATTCGATTTCAAAGTCAAAACAAAAAGACAACGAAGGGAAATGATGGAATTTAATAACAAACAGAAAATAATTACATAAAGAAATTGTGTAAATTAGATGAACAGGAAACGTACTCGTTTTTGCGCCATATGTGAAGTACCTTCAAAGTAAAATGTAAATGTAGGTTATGAGATATTCTGAAGCAAACCTTACTAATTCGTATTCCTGGAGGACACTGCAAGCATATGATCTCTACATGTCATATATTTATATTATGATATATTATGTTAGGATTGTTATAATATGTTATCTATTATGTTACGTTATGTATGTTATATCATGTTAACGACCGTTTCTTTTATTTGATTTGTAGATTTAACCATTTCAGACTGAAAATAATGTCCAAGTTGAGTGATAAATCTAAATACGAGTCCCGAGTCCTATACTCATAGGACTTTGATGGGACTCATACAATTACTGGAAATACTGAAATTCAACATTGTGACACCCACTGTTTTTGGCAATACAGTTGAAAAGGACCCTTGAAAATGTAATGTAGATTGATCACTGTAAAGGCTAGAGAGAAACGTTACGATTGTGAACAATTATTATTACTATATTCTTACCGGCCCATCAACATATAGAGGTAATTAGGGCCAATAAAATTAGACAAAACATCTTAAAGGAAAAACATTAAACAAACGAAAATGTAAGACTAACGTCAACTTGAATACATTGTAAAAGTGGCTATGGTTTAGTTATATCTTTTTGAACAGACCTACAGTTTTGTGACCATTATTGTAACGCTATTTGTTGATATCTAAGTTAAAAATAGAAACTAGCATCGTCTTTGGCTTGTACTTTTAATGAGGAGTGCCACTCACACTAAGGGTAACATTTTTGTTAATTCTCTCTAAATCGTCTTAGAACGTATTTAACATATTCTCTATAATATAGCTTGAATATTTTCTGTGCCCTTGTTATCCACTACTTCTCTGTTCAACCGGTTCAACATCTCATATGTCACGTTGTATTCACCGTTCACTTATTTTGTCAGTTTTTATTATTTCAATAACTACTCTAGCGTTTTATGCAATTATTCTTTATGATATGATTGGTTGGAATCAGGAAACATACTTTCGTAGGAAATTTGGGTAAAGGATTAACGGAATAAGATGTATCACCAATATATTTACACTATTCACCAAGTTACACTGTTGTAATGTCTTGTTATTCCAAACTTACCAATGTTGAC
This sequence comes from Mizuhopecten yessoensis, assembly GCF_002113885.1. Classification (NCBI taxonomy): domain Eukaryota; kingdom Metazoa; phylum Mollusca; class Bivalvia; order Pectinida; family Pectinidae; genus Mizuhopecten; species Mizuhopecten yessoensis. The sequence continues at coordinate 2,054,645 of NW_018407390.1, read as the reverse complement.
CTTACACTGTATGCATGTATTTTATTTTGATTGTTGGATGACCCTTTCTGCCATCCTGTCGTGCCTGTTGTTAGCATCCAGCTTGCCACACTACGAACGTCGTTATCACAGGATTTTTTATCCGCCATCTTTATCATTGCATTTTCATATAAATGAATATGATGAAAACTAGCAATAAAACTAGTTATTTTCATTGTTTAATATATGTTATTTAATTCGTTTTATGTTTGATCTTTGTCTTTGAAACGGATTGGATTTCCTCAAATATTTGAACAAAAAAGTTTCAACACTTATGCATGAATCAAAATATTGAAATCAGGATCAATCGCCACATGACGATAAGAACCTTGATTGTCATTTCACCTCGAATTTACAACGTGTACGATTCACATAAAATACAGTCACTCAAAGAGATAATCAAACGATGACTTCCAGCAGTGACGTTTTAGATAATTACATTATACAGTAGCTATAGTTAAGCGTTACGTCGCCATTAAATGATGACGTTAGATTTAACGTCGGAGTTGCCGTGCTGACAATATGTACAGTACAACGTCGGAGTTGCCGTGCTGACAATATGAACAGTACAACGTCAGAGTTGCCATGCTGACAATATGTACAGTACAACGTCGGAGTTGCCATGCTGACAATATGTACAGTATAACGTCGGAATTGCGGTTCAGTACAACATCAGTGTTGCCGTGCTGACAATTTGTACCGTACAACGTCAGAGTTGACATGCTGACAATATGTACAGTACAACGTCAGAGTTGCGATGCTGACAATATGTACAGTACAACTTCAGAGTTGCCGTGCTGACAATACGTACAGTACAACGTCGGAGTTGATGCAGTGACAATATATACAGTACAACATCAGAGTTGCCGTGCTGACCATATGTTCAGTACAACGTCGGAGTTGCTGGAATGACAATATGTACCGTACAACGTCGGATTTGCTGTTCTGATAATATGTACAGTACAACGTCGTCAGTACAACATCAGTGTTGCCGTGCTGACAATTTGTACCGTACAACCTCAGAGTTGACATTCTGACAATATGTACAGTACAACTTCAGAGTTCCCGTGCTGACAATATGTACAGTAGAACGTCGGAGTTGCTGTAATGACAATATCTACCGTACAACGTCGGCGTTGCCGTGCTGACAATATGTACTGCTGTGCTGATAATATGAGCAGTACAACGTCGGAGTTGCTGTAATGACAATATCTACCGTACAACGTCGGCGTTGCCGTGCTGACAATATGTACAGTACGACGTCGGATTTGCTGTAATGACAATATGTACAGTTCAACGTCGGAGTTGCCGTGCTGACAACATGTACAGTAGAACGTCGGAGTTGCTGTAATGACAATATATACAGTACATCGTCGGAGTTGATGTGCTGACAATAGTACAACATCAGTGTTGCCGTGCTGACAATTTGTACCGTCCAACGTCGGAGTTGACATGCTGACAATATGTACTGTACAACGTCAGAGTTGCGATGCTGACAATATGTACAGTACGACGTCGGATTTGCTGTAATGACAATATGTACAGTTCAACGTCGGAGTTGCCGTGCTGACAATATGTTCAGTACAACGTCGGAGTTGATGCAGTGACAATATATACAGTACAACATCAGAGTTGCCGTGCTGAAAATATGTTCAGTACAACGTCGGAGTTGATGCAGTGACAATATATACAGTACAACATCAGAGTTGCCGTGCTGAAAATATGTTCAGTACAACGTCGGAGTTGATGCAGTGACAATATATACAGTACAACATCAGAGTTGCCGTGCGGACCGTATGTTCAGTACAACGTCGGAGGTGCTGTGCTGACAATATGTACAGTCTAGCGTCGGAGTTGATGTAGTGGCAATATGTACCGTACAACGTCGGATTTGCTGTGCTGCTAATATGTACAGTACAACGTCGTCAGTACAACATCAGTGTTGCCGTGCTGACAATTTGTACCGTCCAACGTCGGAGTTGACATGCTGACAATATGTACTGTACAACGTCAGAGTTGCGATGCTGACAATATGTACAGTCCAACTTCAGAGTTGCCGTGCTGACAATATGTACTGCTGTGCTGATAATATGAGCAGGACAACGTCGGAGTTGCGGTGCGGACAATATGTACAGTACAACGTACGAGTTGCCGTGCTGACAATATGTTCAGTACAACGTCGGAGGTGCTGTGCTGACAATATGTACAGTAAAGCGTCGGAGTTGATGTAGTGACAATACGTACCGTACAACGTCGGAGGAGCTGTAATGACAATATGTACAGTTCAACGTCGGAGTTGCCGTGCTGACAACATGTACAGTAGAACGTCGGAGTTGCTGTAATGACCATATGTACCGTACAACGTCGGCGGTGCCGCGCTGACAATATGTACAGTACAAATTCAGAGTTGCCGTGCTGACAATATGTACTGCTGTGCTGATAATATGAGCAGGACAACGTCGGAGTTGCGGTGCTAACAATATGTACAGTACAACGTCGGATTGGCCGTGCTGACAATATGTACAGTCTAGCGTCGGAGTTGATGTAGTGACAATATGTACCGTACAACGTCGGATTTGCTGTGCTGATAATATGAGCAGTACAACGTCGGAGTTGCGGTGCTGACAATATGTACAGTACAACGTCGGAGTTGATGTAGTAACAATATGTACAGTACGACGTTGGAGTTGATGTAGTGGCAATATGTACCGTACAACGTCGGATTTGCTGTGCTGATAATATGAGCAGTACACCGTCGGAGTTGCGGTGCTGACAATATGTACAGTACAACGTCGGAGTTGATGTAGTAACAATATGTACAGTACGACGTTGGAGTTGATGTGCTGACAATATGTACAGTACAAGGTCGGAGTTGCTGTGCTGACAATATGTACAGTATAACGTCGGATTTGCTGCAATGACAATATATACAGTACAACGTCGGAGTTGATGTAGTGACAATATATACAGTACAACATCAGAGTTGCCGTGCTGACCATATGTTCAGTACAACGTCGGAGTTGCTGTGCTGACAATATGTACAGTACAAGGTCGGAGTTGCTGTGCTGACACTATGTACAGTACAACGTCGGAGGTGCGGTGCTGACACTATGTACAGTACAACGTCGGATTGGCCGTGCTGACAATATGTACAGTAGAACGTCGGAGTTGCTGTAATGACTATATATACAGTACAACGTCGGAGTTGCTGTAATGACTATATATACAGTACAACGTCGGATTTGCTGTAGTGACAATATATACAGTACAACATCAGAGTTGCCGTGCTGACCATATGTTCAGTACAACGTCGGAGTTGATGTTCTGACAATATGTACAGTACAACGTCGTATTTGCTGTAATGACAATATACAGTACAACGTCGGAGTTGATGTAGCGACAATATATACAGTACAACATCAGAGTTGCCGTGCTGACAAAATGTACCGTACAACGTCGGAGTTGCTGTGATGACAATATATACAGTACAACATCAGAGTTGCCGTGCTGACCATATGTTCAGTACAACGTCGGAGTTGCTGCGCTGACAATATGTACAGTACAACGTCGTAGTTGCTGTGCTGACAATATGTACAGTACAACGTCGGAGTTGCTGTGCTGACACTATGTACAGTACAACGTCGGAGTTGCCGTGCTGACAATGTGTACAGTTTAAAATCAGAGTTGCTGTGCTGACAATATGTACAGTACAACGTCAGAGTTGCTGTGCTGACAATATGTACAGTACAACGTCGAAGTTGCCGTGCTGACAATGTGTACAGTTTAAAATCAGAGTTGCTTTGCTGACAATATGTACAGTACAACGTCAGTGTTGCCGTGCTGACAATATGTACAGTACAACGTCGGTTTTGCTGTAATGACAATATATACAGTACAACGTTGGAGTTTATGTAATGACAATATGTTCAGTACAACGTCGGAGTTGATGTAGTGACAATATATACAGTACAACATCAGAGTTGCCGTGCTGACCATATGTTCAGTACAACGTCGGAGTTGCTGTGCTGACAATATATACAGTACAACGTCGGATTTGCTGTAATGACAATATATACAGTACAACGTCGGAGTTGATGTGCTGACAATATGTACAGTACAAGGTCGGAGTTGCTGTGCTGACAATATGTACAGTATAGCGTCGGAGTTGATGTAGTGACAATATGTACAGTGCGACGTCGGAGTTGCCGTGCTGACAATATGTACAGAACAACGTCGGAGTTGATGTAGTAACAATATGTACAGTACGACGTTGGTGTTGATGTGCTGACAATATGTACAGTACAACGTCGGAGATGCTGTGCTGACAATATGTACAGTACAACGTCAGTGTTGCCGTGCTGACAATATGTACAGTACAACGTCAGAGTTGCCGTGCTGACAATATGTACAGTACAACATCAGAGTTGCCGTGCTGACAATATGTACAGTACAACGTCAGAGTTGCAATTCTGACAATATGTACAGTACAACGTCAGAGTTGCAATTCTGACAATATGTACAGTACAACGTCGGATTGGCCGTGCTGACAATATGTACAGTACTGCTGTAATGACAATATACAGTACAACGTCGGAGTTGATGTAATGACAATATGTACAGTACAACGGCGGAGTTGCCGTGCTGACAATATGTACAGTACAACGTCGGTTTTGCTGTAATGACAATATATACAGTACAACGTCGGACTTGATGTAGTGACAATATATACAGTACAACATCAGAGTTGCCGTGCTGACCATATGTTCAGTACAACGTCGGAGTTGCTGTGCTGACAATATGTACAGTATAGCGTCGGAGTTGATGTAGTGACAATATGTACAGTGCGACGTCGGAGTTGCCGTGCTGACAATATGTACAGTATAACGTCGGAGTTGCTGTGTTGACAATATGTACAGTACAATGTCAGTGTTGCCGTGCTGACAATATGTACAGTACAACGTCGGAGGTGCGGTGCTGACACTATGTACAGTACAACGTCGGAGTTGCAGTGCTGACAATGTGTACAGTTTAAAATCAGAGTTGCTTTGCTGACAATATGTACAGTACAACGTCGGAGTTGCTGTGCTGACAATATGTACAGTACGACGTCGGATTTGCTGTAATGACAATATACAGTACAACGTCGGAGTTGATGTAATGACAATATGTACAGTACAACGTCGGAGTTGCTGTAATGCCAATATATACAGTACAACGTCGGAGTTGATGTAATGACAATATGTACAGTACAACGGCGGAGTTGCCGTGCTGACAATATGTACAGTACAACGGTCGGAGTTGCCGTGCTGACAATATGTACAGTACAACGTCAGAGTTGCTGTGCTGACAATATGTACAGTACAACGTCGGAGTTGCAATTCTGACAATATGTACAGTACAACGTCGGAGTTGCTGTGCTGACAATATGTACAGTACAACGTCAGTGTTGCCGTGCTGACAATATGTACAGTACAACGTCAGAGTTGCTGTGCTGACAATATGTACAGTACAACGTCGGAGTTGCGGTGCTGACAATGTGTACAGTTTAAAATCAGAGTTGCTGTGCTGACAAAATGTACAGTATAACGTCGGAAATGCCGTGCTGACAATATATACAGTACAACGTCGGAGTTGCCGTGCTGACAATATATACAGCACAACGTCGGAGTTGCCGTGCTGACAATATGTACAGTACAAAGTCGGATTGGCCGTGCTGACAATATGTACAGTACAACGTCGGATTGGCCGTGCTGACAATATGTACAGTACAACGTCAGAGTTGCCGTGATGACAATATGTACAGTACAACGTCAGAGTTGCCGTGCTGACAATATGTAAGTACAACGTCGGAGTTTCTGTAATGACAATATATACAGTACAACGTCGGAGCTGATGTAGGGACAATATATACAGTACAACGTCGGAGTTGATGTAATGACAATATGTACAGTACAACGTCGGAGTTGCCGTGCTGACAATATGTACAGTACAACGTCAGAGTTGCCGTGCTGACAATATGTAAAGTACAACGTCAGAGTTGCTGTGCTGACAACATGTACAGTGCAACGTCAGTGTTGCCGTGCTGACAATATGTACAGTACAACGTTAGAGTTGCTGTGCTGACAATATGTACAGTACAACGTCGGGGTTGATGTAGTGACAATATGTACAGTACAACGTCGGAGTTGCTGTGCTGGCAATGTGTACAGTACAACATCAGAGTTGCCGTGTTGACAATATGTACAGTACAACGTCGGAGTTGCCGTGCTGACAATATGTACAGTTCAACGTCGGAGTTGCCATTCTGAAAATATGGACAGTACAACGTCGGAGTTGCCGTGCTGACAATACGTACAGTGCAACGTCGGAGTTGCCGTGTTTACAATATGTACAGTAGAACGTCGGAGTTGACGTGCTGATAATAAGTACAGTACAAGGAGTTCCTTTTAGTCGCCCATGACTCATTTTATGCACTTTGTTTACGTACTCCTTCAGTTGGACTTATTGACATAATATTATTTCCCAAATATTGATAATAACATTGAACTACAGTTGTATCATATAATGATTTGGAAGAATTGCAAAATAAGGATAAATGTGTGATGCAATGCCACCAACTACTTAAAGTTAGGTTTAAAAAGCATGCTTTGATTTTAAAACAGAAACGATATCCTTCAGTTAATCATGTAATAAAAACCAAATACGCAATGTTGTCGTTGTATATTTAGAATGAAATCCCCATATGCAAAAAAACAACATTTCAATTCATAATTTTTTTTCCATTTGTTTACTTGCCTTCCCTCCCCCAGAATTTCTCATCTATAATTAAATAAACGTAGATATAAGCAGTAATTTGGACCAGGTGAGATTAAATCAAATGACATCCTAAATTAAATCGCTATTCACATCAAAATAAGGGGGTAGGGGATCGCATCATTTTTGTTTATTATCAGTAGGGGTAGACAATCCTGAACATAAACTTGAAATTAAGTTCAATTGTAAAATATATTATGCTGTAAGAAAGATAATGGTTTATTCAAATAACTGATATTTTGTCAAATTTGAAAACAACTTCTGTGATCTATGCTCTCCAATAGATCCACATTTTTTTAAAAACCGAGGAGGTGTTATGAATAAAAGTAAGATCTGTAATAAAATAGTCAAAACAAGAAAAGAACACACTGTGTTAATATTATATATCATAACTATTTTCCAGCTGACATACATTAAGACAAATCATTAAGTTAGATACTGAACTTATGACAACTAATCACACCTATACAGACAATAAATGACTCTATGTTGATAACATGGAATTATCAGCATCAGGTCTCGATTTGTCTGTTTCTGCACGATTGAAAACTGACAAAGAAAGAACATCTGTTAGATCATATTTGTATCTCCGACGTAGACGTTTGTGCTATCACTTATATTTATTTATATATTTACCGATAGTTGTTTATCAGCTTCAACTTATGGAAGATTTAATGGTTACACGTTTCAAATAATCTTTTTATAATGCTTGAAAACAAACGCTTGCTTTTATTGCTAACTGATGAAATCCACCTAGAAATCCGTTTATTTGAGTTTTTAGTGCATGTTGTTATAACACATGTCACGGGGCGGTTGGTGACAAGGCTGATGCCATGAAGCGGTTAGCATAAAAAAACAGAAGTGTCAATATAACCGTTAATCTAATCGATAACTCTGAGGCAAAATACGAACTAAGAGAAGATTGCAGGAAGACCTTTAAAAAATACAAGGAGAATACATCGGGCGAGCGGGGGTTTCGATTTTTTTTTTCTTTTTCTTTTTCATCGATAATAACCGCCATGTAATTCTAGGTCAAATCCAAGTAAAGTCCTCGTAACCAAACCGGCAAAATAGCAACTGAGCAACAATGCGCGATAATGAGCAAAATGATAATGTCGACCTCATTTCAAGTATATAAATAGTATACTCCCTCTGAGATAACGATGGCGAAATTAAAAAATTAGCTGGAATTCATGAAAGGTCTTTTAATGATTATGGAAGTAATCAATTTGGTATGCATATAAAAAGTTTCGGTACATGTGAACAAAACAAAATCATCTCTGCAAAACTTTCAGCAAATTTCTACACCAAATGCCTTTCTTTCTCAAGATCTATATTTATGCTACGACTGCCTTTTGTTTAATCATGAAAAAAACTTAAACATAAATTGTTTAAAGTTGAAATAGTATCTTGAAATATATCTAAAATTCTTCTCAAAAATGAAAGTGAACATAAGGTAAGTATGTTTGGTTATTATTTGTTTTTTAACACATTTACATCCTATTTCAGGAGTCAATTGTTAGATGTAATAAAACTGTTCAATTTAACGTTTGAAAAAAACATTATCACTTAAAGGGAACACTTGACTGTATATTCACAGTAAAAAGTATCGATTAAATATGAAAAACACCATCACAAAAGAAGCCTCAATGATTAAAAACAACAAAGATAATGAAGCTTAAAAAACTGTTAAAATGGTTATGACAAAGCCTTACAGAGGAAAACAACATTGCAAACGACGCCACAGTGGCTAAAACAACGTAGTCAACGAAGCCTAAAAGATTAAAAACAAGATTGCTAACTAAGCAAATTAAAAACAACATGACTAACGAAGCCTGAAAGCCTAAAAACATAGTACGGCAAACGAGGCCTCAATTATTAAAATGAACATAGTAACGAAGTCAAATAGGTTACAAATAAAATAGCTAAAAAAATGTTAAAAACGCGATGGATAACGAAGCCCAAAACATTTAAAACAGCATGGCAAATGAAGCGTCAATGAGTAATTACAACATGGATTACGAAACCAAAAAACTAAAAACAAACAACAGTATTGCAAACTAAACTTCAATGTTAAAAAACCCAGCACGACTACCGAAGCCTTAAAGATTGAAGAACATGGCTAACGAAGCCTGAAAGATAAATAAAAAATGTCTACTGAATCCTAAAGGATTAAAGATAGCATGGAAAACGAAGCCGCATGATAGAGATAGCATGCTCACGAAGCCAAAAAAGATAGCAGTTAAAATAGCTAACGGAGACTTGCTGTTAAAATCACTATTGATAACGAAGCCTAACGATTGAGGTTACTGGTGTTATATGTTAGCATTTCTTTAACCTCCAGGACACGTCCTCATTTACATGTGTTATTGAGGTTACGTGTCATTACTAGAGGATTCAGAGAACATGAGGATAGCTTTAAAAAATAAATACTGTAAGATAATACAGGCGTTTACACGGTCGGGAGTAGAGCAAAGCGTAATGTCATGTGATTGCATTTCATTTTACCTAGTCAAAATAGTGTAACATATGACTAACAAGTGGTACTACCGAAAAGATGAGGATGATCGCTAATGCATTAAATAATCGTAAATATTATAACAAACTATTTTTGATAACGACAAAGTGTAATTACTCAATAACTTAAAAAATGTTGCATTTAATTTTGATTTAGGGTAGTTTCTAAATCGATCACACTACTGTTGTGTTATATAGTGATTACTCTAATATTACTTTTATTGCCTCGTGTAAAACACTCTGTATGAGTCGAGCATGAGACAATATACATATATGCCATTGTGACGTCGTACTGCTGACAATAGACATGAATACAGAATGAGTATGTACAATTCTGATAATGTGATGAATTATAGAATACATGTATATCATTTTATATTCTTTTCCATTTAATAAGAAATCCTTTCTGAATTCTCCATTTAAATTCTTGACGCGTTCTATAGCTCTAAAATGAAGCTGAAACTAATTAAAGATACCGTTTTTATTACAGCTATGCTATAATAAGCATATCTATTACTCGCGGGGTATATTTTTTTTTTTATTTCTTTAGTAAGGCCCTCCGGTAAATATTTGTCAGTGAAACATCCTTTATCATTCCTTTTCTAAAATCCGCCATCATATATAATAATCATGAGAACGTTTTAGACAAGAAAAAGGCATAAACATCAAAAATAATTATCTCAATTGTGTATTTCTGATCACAAATAATTTTCACAAAGCAACAACAGTATATCGAAGTGTCAGTAAAACTATACTTCAAACTAAGAATCGATTAAAATTGGGCAAATTATGAACAATGGAAAGATTTCATTGGAGACCCTTGACTAACGACAGGGATAATAGGACCGGGCGTTCCGAAAGAAAAGAAAAACGTCTTCTTCTTTGTCGGTGATATCCGTGGCGCCACGTAAATAAGATAAAAACATGGTAATGTCATGTACTCGCATTTAGAACTCGGGTAGTGACAACAAAACCACATGGACTTTTAAATCACATAAAGAACAACATATTTAGTAAGTAACAGGATAGGCACTTTCAATATTTCAGTTATTATTTACCAATTAAGATGGTTTTTTTGAAATATCATAATTTTAGTAGATTTCCCGGACAATAAAAAACTGCTGTAAATGATTAAATGTCTTTATTTTAGCAAATTGTAAAAATAATAAATAAATAAATAAACAAACTGTTTCAAAAGCTTGAATAGTTCCGCAATTATATGTTCATTAATGAAAATGAAAAAAAAACAACAAAAAAAAACCACAAGGATAAATCAGAACTCCGCAATGTAACATAAGTATGGGGAGAATTTTAAAGTATCAAAACTATTCACTCAATTATTATATATACATATAAACCTCAAAAATGATAAATAATCGAACTTTGCAACATTTTTGAATCAGCATTTCCACAAATTCAAGTAGTTAAAAGTATGAAACAGCCGGAGCACTACCTCGTAATATTAAACTGAAATGAACCTCACTGTAAGTGTATTCTACGTATCAAAAGAAGATCATCTTTCTCAAATACTACGTTGTATCATTATTCCCAACATGGTCGATTCATCAAATTTACGAAAATGAAACCAATTCAGTTGATATCGTGTTGTGTATAGGAGAGTGATCCCAGACTAATGGATTTTATTGTTCCTCTGGGAATCACGTTTTACTACAACAATGATAACAAGTGCAATCACATTAAAGTTGTCAAATGATAACTTGGTTATGATATCATTTAAACCGGTATGTATAGAATTTAAAAAGGACAACAAAGGGATAAATAAAGCTTAGTATTAACATAGTTATATTAAAAAAGACCGCAATACATGTTTGTAAAATAAATATATAATCACTATAAATACAATATGTAATTGAATCTAAAAACCAATACGAAGCAAAATGTGACAATTGAAATTATCGGTTCTTATAACTGGCGAGTATAAATATGTGAAGATGTGATAAAACCGGAACAAAAGAAAAGTGGGTATCCATGTATGGCTTCATGGTAAATTTGTGAACAATCAAGGAAGCTGGTTTTAGCGTTTAATTACACTTTGACCTGACAGTCAATGGAGAATTAAAGTGTTGATCTTATCTAAGCTCCTATTTATCCGATCAGTCAGAAATAACGCATCTTAACTATCGGCGTTATTGGTGGTCACTTTTAGTGTCTTACTGTTTCTGTAAAACCACGTCATTTTTATGTGCCGATATAATATTTGTTTATAGTATGTGGCATTAACAAAGGTCGCATCTGATACATAAGTCACATCTCACATAGGACACATCGATACGATGTCCTTGTTTAAAGTCATCGGTTCATTCATTTGTGTCGCACACGACTAACGCGTTCTCATAACATATGGCATTATGAGTCTTCCAATCAGTATATTATTTAAATATTATGGCTTTATGAAAAAAGAAAACTTAAAAACATGTAGATCGTGCGAAAATATCATTTGATTTGGGAAAACACAGCGATGTCATATCAAGTTCGTTCCTGTAAAAACCCATTTAAGAAAAAAGTATGAGTTTCGCAGATACCCTCCTCGTGGTAATGCAAATATAATGCATATCGAATGTCTCATTTCTTGATTAGATTTCAGAATATATTAGCGAGATAACCTCGTCTGTTGGCAATGTTTCACCTCTGTTTGTTAACAAAGCTAAACCATTTTCATTGAAAGATAAGCTGACTTTGTTTTGTTTTCCGATACAGATATTTAAAAAAAAAAATTCGCATCATCTATTTTAAATATGATGTTATTTGAATAAAACTTGCCTTTTTTATTACCTTAAAGGCTTAAATAAAAAGAAAATATCTTCAACTACTCATTTATTATTAACTCAATAAAATCAACATACTTGTTTTTTTAAATGACAATTAAGAAAACCATCTCTGAATTCAACTACTTGATTATCATATTATATGTAGGAAGCAATATCCATACATAACCCAAGGCTTGGTTTCACAAACATTTAATAACATAAGATTTCCCCGTAATTGAGACAATTGTGTCTTCCTTATGAAACAATAGAAGTTACGGAACCATCTAAGTTCAAATATTTTATGAACCCAAAGTATATTCTATAAATTAAACATAGCCGTATAGAAGTACTTATGACAAATGTAGCATGGTAAGGACATATCGGTAATGAGAACAGAGCAAGATCGCAGAGAATCATATATTAATGATGATAAACAAGTAGTAATGTTAATGAGACGCGCAACTAATGCTGCGAACTTCACTGTGATTTCTATTGTGGAAATATTAAGATATTTCGAACTTAAATATTTCACAATTGATGGTGCAACCTCAACTATGAACATTTGTATTCTATTCTAGCAATCTCATATTTACAAATAGATCTCAAACATGTCATAACAAGTATAGGTAAAATCGTATAAAATCGTATTTGTGATGGAAGTAGCCAGGTGATTTAAAATGATGAATATGAAACTTGTTTTGATTTATCTGAAGTTTTACAGACCCCGTGACTTCACATGATGATTTCTCAATTAAATTATGGACGAGTGTTTTTAATTATGATTATTTATAAATAGATCAAGCGTGTAAAATTAATTTTTGAACAAAATACCAAGATAAAACTTTATTGTACAATACAAAAAATGTCATAATAAAAGATACATGCAAACACAATTATTAAAAGAAAATTTTAATCAACTGTTCATTTGATGAATTCGATTATGATAAGACAAATAATCATTGTGTTGAAAAATGTCTCAAAGGAAACATTGACTTGCAGTTAAATAATGATGAACTACTTTAAAAAGTAAAATGATCACCGTTGGAAAATGTTAACAGGAATGTGATGCACAGTTTTAAAAAATCCACATTATACAGTATACTTTTAGTGTTTTTAATGTAAGATAGAAGTAGCTCAATTGGGTATTCATAACTATGTTCCGTGAAATAATGATACTAACTGAAATACCATTTCATCATTAAATGGGTTGGTGTAGAGATTGATGTGTTGGTAAGCCTTGATGTTAACAACCGTTAAACACATCAATAAATACTGATATGTTATATATTTGATATATAATAAAGTTTTAAGTAATGTTTTACAAATATCAGTAGTTGAATAAACTCTAATCAATTAATTACCTTCCGTACTGCCACGTCTGCATCCAGACACCTCTCTGTCGTCTGCCATTGTTTGATTGTTAACACCAACTGATGCACACCACTTAATTGACGTAAATACTAGGAGACAGATATTGCGTTTGACTTTATTTTATTTTACACTCATGTTAGCATTTAGCAGAGCAATGAGATTGTAGTTGGAACATCCCACGTGCATTCTTTTGACCCTGTTTGACCCAGGTTTAATCAAACAGCAGGCGTTCTCTGTGATAATTATTACTTCTCTCTATGAGTGACATTTGACCGAAGGGAGGGATGCGCAGTGCGCATGCTCATAGAGATGCCGCAAATCGGAAAAGAGATATAAAAAATATTCATTGTAATATGTATGAATATTAATTTCGTTGGTTTAATACACATACGAGAACAGAAATACCGCATAGCGACGAGCCTGATAATCGAACGTTCTGGGAGATTTTATTACTGCAAGAACATCCTTAACATCATGGGACTGACCTTTATATTAATTCTCGTGTAGTAATGACGCATTTATTATTTAGGATAGTCTCAATGCAGGGTAATGTATATATCTGAATGATTTATAATTATATAATATTAACTATACATGAGCTAGAACAATAAAGCATGCTCCTATATCGGAACTTTAATTATACCTCGTATTGTTATGTTTTTGTATCGCTGATATATGCTATTGGATATTACACATACATACACAATATCCGCTCTGAATATGATGATATTGTGATAGAAATTTTTATTTAGTTGACTACTGACCAACAAGCTTATAACACAGGATGTCCAGAGAGAAATGTCGAAAGAGATTATGGACAAGTTGTATTGTTGTATTATGATATCATTGAGAAATATGCTATTTCTCTGTGAGATATGATATGGACGTCTTTTAGCTCGTACGTCCGTCCGTAGTAAAAACAACTTGTGTACACGATATATCATGAAACCCTCAACAACTTTAGTTAAAACTGACATCATTGTATGGTGACATTCAGTTCTATACCTGGTCAGTGTTTTGTGGTCATCCGTCAAGGTTAAAGGGTAAAACGTAACGAGTATATCTATGTGAACACTCATTTGCCTTGTTGTTTTATAATCAATACCTCCGTTATCTCACTGTGGTATTGCTTGGATTTGACTTATATTTCATATCGGCGCGTCGATGAAAAAAAAATCCCTTTCGGATTTCTTGGTTTTTGTTTGTTGTATTTTGTTTATCAACAGCTCAGCTTAGGACGTGTGTCTATATGTGAGTTATGTATGCGTGCATGTGTGTATGTGTGCTGGAGACAGGGTATGCTGATGTATTTGCTTCCTTGAAATAGCGCGGATCTTATGCTGACTTTACAGTGCTATCTCACTGAAATACCATGCCAAAGGAAACCAGCAAGGCGCTATATGAAATAAAAAGTAGCAGAAGTAGAGAGAAATAAAAAGATCCCAAATATCGCCATGCAAATCATTCGTTTGATCATAAATTTAATGCTTGAATTATAATTGGAATACCGGTTTTGTTAACATCCGTTTTCCTTCAAACCTCCTACATACATATGTTTTATAACGTTATCCTTCAAACTTCCTACATACTTATGTATTATAACGTTATCCCTCAAACTTCCTACATACATATGTATTATACCGTTATCCCTCAAACTTCCTACATACATATGTATTATAAAGTTATCGGGTTCAATTGACTTCGATTTCCGTACTGACTTGATCCGTTATCTTATTACGAGAAAGAAGCTAAAGTTACGACAATGCCACTGTTGCTATCAAGGAATACAGTACATCGTTTTCTCGTCACATGTTAAAGCATGTGGCAATATGAATTAATAGAATCTTCCCCTACCCTGAGGGTGTGACAGAGAAATCTCCAACCCGAGGGATGATGATTTTTTGTTGTCTAACCCTCGAGTAAGACAACCAAAAAAATCACCCCGAGGGTTGGATATTTCTCTGTTACGCCCTTAAGGTAGGAGATGACTATTTTTCTCCCATCCTATTATTTCAGTCAAAACACCACCGACAGTATTGTAAACAAAAACACATGTGGTGTATGACTATCGTCATTCACTTTTGATGACGTCACAATTACCGGTGACGCATTTTAATGGCGTCACAATTGAACACGTGCTAATCGGCACGAGGCTATTTCACCCTAGGGGGTGACAAGCTGATCTTTTCCGGCTAAAACGGGACACATACCTGTGAAGGATGGGAGAAAAACGTATCATATCTCTCCGAACAGTTATTGTGTAATGTCATAATTCACAAGAAAGAAGATGATTTTTAATAAAAGCCAACTCAAATCAATTTAATAATTCATTTTTGCGTTTGTACATTGAGATGTCATAGTATTCCGGGTTATAAAACTTACGTTAAACAAAATTCATTTCATGGTCATCGCAAATTTGCTTTGTGAATAGTATAATGATTATTATGTTGTTGACATGTTGATATAGACTGAAGCATTCCATGAAAGTTATAGACAGAACAGTAAAAATGGGCCCGGTTTTTCAAAGTCTGATTTAAGAAGACATAATGTTATAGCTTGGCACTTGTCATACAAAGTATATAAAATTATCGAAACAGTCCATTTTCATGTTTGGAGGAAACGAAATTCTCCATATTATGAATTAATCAGCTCCTTTGGCGAACGATTTGATCATTCTGCTGTATCTCGGTAGCTAAAGGAACTTCTTTTCTGTGAGGACAACTACAAAATTCCTTCGAATATTTCTGCAAGTGTCTATTTTTGGAAAAAATAATATATGTTATTCAAAGTTGGGGACTTACGAACAGAGTTCTGTAAATAAGGTTTTCTTTGATGTCAATCAATGCTCCCTTAAACCTGAATTAAAATGTTGAAATCCGCATACAGCGTTATCAATCTCAGCAAAGGAATTATGATCATCATATTTTTGCGATTGTAATCAGTTACCTATGTGATTTATAGCTACAAGACAGACAGCTAAATAATGAGAAATGTAATATTTCACACTTTTTGAAAAAGGAATGAAAGATTAATGTTGGAAAGTATTTTGAAACAGCGTCTTATTCGGTGTAGGCACTATTGTCATGTTTCAACATTTATAAAGGCTGGTTATGCAACATTTAATCTGCTCGGAATCTGTGAAGAACATACAATAGAGTTTCACATTTAGACAATATCCATCTGCTGTAACCTAACACGTTCTCAACAAAAGATAATTAAAGGGTTTCCAGTGACAGCTCCATAGTTTTTCCTTTTTGATCGATAGGCTTGTCGGAACTTCTTATCTCAGTTGGTAAATCGTTAAAGACATGTCCAGTACAGTAGAACTGCCATAGAAAGAAAGCGTATCTTACTGTTTAATTATGCATATATAAAACCAGATAGAAACGCTAATGTTAGAAATGGAGACAGCGATGCTAGATTGGAAAATATCACTGGTCATCCTTATACGTACATCTAATGTTGTTAATGTTTGCGTTGAATAACTAAATTATAATTCAGTTGTACAATCAAGATAAGTCTATATTAGAAATGACATTTGAAATCCTCTACCTCACTCAATATTTTTTTATCAATCTGTATCAATCTTTATTCTCAGCAACTGCTAAAGCAAATTCTGTAATACCATAAAATTCGATACAAAGTTGGGTTTTTTTAATCTGAAAAAGTTGATGAAAAGGTTTACGATTTTCTTTTATTGAAAGGGGTGATTAGATGGCGCATGTATAGCACACACATCTTTAGAAAAGACAGCCGGAGTTCGATTCCCCAATCAGACGTTTCAAGGTATGAAAAAATTTACCCGACATAATGGTTGTTCTCCAAGTACTCTGATTTTCTCCAATATTAAGACCCTATTCGCATCCAGTTGATAGAACTTGTTTTACAATTTCGTAAAATAGATTGAGTTCATTTTTTTTAAATGCATTGTTTAAAGTCAAATTCTTTATCAGATCAATTTTTGCGGAAAATGTTATAAATATTATGTTTTTTACTTTTTTTTTTATTTGCTGTGAAACACTGCATACTTTTATGTTTCGAAAACCTTCCCACTTCTTCCCAGTTCTTATCTGTAGTCCCCTCTGGTGTACTGCTATTATTCAGTTACCAAAATGTGTTGCTTTCGGGCATTTTAAGGGAAATTGAAATATTCTAAAAACTGTTGTTAACTGATGTTTTAGTATTTTAAACATTCCAATACATTTTAGTATAATAAATGTTATTCTTTGGATTACGTAAATGAGCAAAACTTATACTATATGTATTCAGGCATGGACATCATTCAGCAAACCATTCGATAATGTAAAATGATGGTTTCGTAAAGAACATTGACATGATTTACGCATTTGAAACACCTTTTAATAGAAGAAACATGTTATGATACGTGACCTTCATCGAGCGGTATTTACCCGACTATAATCAAGTTGTAGTTTTCAATCGCTACTTCCTTCATTTTTGTTTTTATTTACTTTGCTTTCCTTTACAAATCATATTTTACTGCTTACTGTCTGACCAGGTATATCATTTGTATATGGTTTTGTCGTTACGAAATATTATTCATGTGAATCAATCAATCAATCACGATGCATCAAGACGAATGGAGATTTTGTCTAGGGGATACATAATGACGACAGGAACCATCGTCGGCATTTGTGAAGGTAATGATATTCCTGCGACTCTTTTAGTATCTCTTTTTCTGTCTTTTCGTATTGCAAAGTTATCTTCTCTTGTGAGCAGGTATTGATCGTTACATCATTGGTTTGTGTGAGAAAGTTACGTCGTTTTCTCAAAAATTTATGACGTTACTCTCACAAACAAATGACGTAACAATCAATACCTGCTCACAAGAGCAGATAACTCTGCAATACGCAAAGACGGAAATATGTTGACATTGATCTTACAATATTGTCTTTGTGTGTTGACACTATTGTACTTTTGTTTATTTCACATCACAATCATTTTCAAACAAATGAAAAACAAACGACGTTTTATTGTTTTATTTGTAATTAATAATCCTCAAACATAACATCAGATTCGATTGTTAATGTTATTTACAATGAACGGTAGAATGTTCTTTTTGGTTTATATATTGGGTCCTCGAGGTCTCGCTAAATCGGGATTATCTGGACCACCTACATTGTACTTCTTGTTATATATTGTGGATATGTGTCAAGACACTATAACGCACAAGTGATTAGACACTATAACAAGCAAGAGATTCCTTGAAACTCAGCACCAATCAAAAGTGAGAAATGTCTACACCGCCGACTAATGGCGATATGAGACATACTCCATAATCTCTTGGATTTCGTTTCTTAGCACTGTAGAACAATTTGCATAACAAATCATCATTCATATCACACAATGAAATAAACAAGAACAAAAATAAAATAGATAAATGGATATACTACTGAGGTAAAAATCGCCTTTTCCCTAGCGTTTTAAATTCAACATTATTCAAGATGAACAACTCTAACGCCACTGAATTCTATTCAAGTTGGTAAATGTACAGCATATACTATACTGACTGACCAAGGAAGTTGTTTAGGAACTCTGAATTATAAACATGTTTGATGTTCCTTGGTAACGAAAACATGTTTCACTTACTATATAGCAAGTAGCTATCATAACTTCTAAACGAAGTCCTAAGTAAGTTAATCTAGCCAAGCTTATTGACTTTTCGTCATAATCATAATTAATCAATTTCTTAAAAGATAATTTCAATCTACATATTGTTCAAGATATACATTAAGTACCACGGGAAACATGATAGTATTATCATTCACTTTTGAAGTTGTTACAGATTTATCCGTGACAAATAAAAATTAAAACAATGTCATTCACGTACATTCAAAAGTGAAAGATAAAAGTCCATATTTTATGCGTATTTGTTTTGGTGATATACTGTCTAACTATTTTAATGTATACAGCGGAGATACCAAGTATAAAAATATCTTTATCAAGCTAAACAAAATCACTTTAACAATTCAAAGCAATCCCAGACCATTCATTAACGTTTCTGAAACAACCTTTGAGTAAACATATGTATACTTTGCATCAAACTATACTGTGTTTTTCATCGCAATATGATATACACGTGTATAAATGAAATAATACTACACTTAAATTGCACGTTTTACACTCATTCTGATTAAGGAATATTCCCCTATGAGCTCTGTCAGTTTATATGGTGCTGAATCAATATCCTCTCTCCGTGTCCACTGAAATACTCTTAACGATTCTTAATAAAGTGAATGTCTAATCGAAAACCCGATCCTGAGTATAGCGTGATTCCACAAGCAGCCTGTACAGGTTACGAGCACACCCATGACATTCACTGGAACGGGAACGGTGCTGGAAATAGAAAAAACTAATCTTACTACAAAATGTAAATAAAGGTATCACAGACAATGCCGTGCATACATATAGCTTGCAGTAACGGAAAGGTAGAAAATAAGTATGTACATAGCAATGCTAAAACAAAGATAGAACCGATTTAAGTTTAATTAGCAGGGTGAATATATTTTCCGGGGCAAATCCTCCGCTGTATATGAAAACCTTTCCTTATTTATGAAAATGTGAGTACCAAATTATATTAAAATCAATCAAATGACAATTTTACAAGAACTCTTTGAACATTAAATGTGTAGTCATAGTGTTGGTATGGAACGGACACCGTTTCGCAGATGTCACATCATCTATATAACAGTGTACATATTCATGGTATGAAGTAAAGTAAAAGATTTACCGATAAACCCTTTATTTTCACGATTACTGAATTTCACCATCCATCCTTAATCTAAACATTCACATCCGTTGATGCTATGATACCACTTGTATGTCAGGGGTTTAAGCGTGTGTGGATGACTTCTAACAACCCGATAAAATGATAATCGGGATTCACCGTTTTTCACGAGAGCATATATCTCAAATGAATCCAGAAGTGATGATCTATACTTACATCTTGTCGCCTTGGTAGATGGAATATTGCCCATCCGCAATACAATACTTAATAGTTCATAGGTTTTTGCAAACCTTACTTTCACCTCAACCTGAAAAAAAACCCACCAGAAAACATATCTGATAAATTATCCTAAAACAATATACTGTTCAACAACACAGTCAAATGGCTAATAAAAAATACATCAAAATCTGCTAAAATAATTGTATGTTGATTTTTCTTAACCTTTTGTTTAGATACAGCCTTGACATATTAGGAAGTATATGTCTTTTTCTTCTACATAGTTTTATGTAATTGAGTCTTATACGATACCAACCGTGTACCGGCTTTAACTCCCTTGCATACACTGCGTTGGGTCAAGATAATAACAATCTATTGCTAAATTTCTAATACAATTTCTGATCAATAATTAGTCCATTACAATGTACCTTTAGAGTATATTTGACTTGTATAAGCCTGCAGTGATCGAGATTGGTGGTGACGTCATCAGGAATCTTTAGTTCGTCTCCGTTCCAGGAATCAGTACAGCCAGGATCCGTAGAGTCGTGCTTAATACTGACTACACTCTTCTTCTCAACAAAGTCGTGCCACTTGTCTTGTAAATATCTGACTCTCTGTAAACGATTTTTTTGCACACGTCTGTAATATTTATAAACCATGATTGTTTAATCATTTATTTTGGAGGCTTAGAGAACACCATTAACATAATATGACCATCTTATAGCTGATTTTGTTTGTGTTTTACGTCCTATTACTGAAACCGTGCTGGTGGAGGAAAGTCCGGAGAAAACCACCGACCTACGGCCAGTACCTTGCGACTGCCCCACGTAGGCCTCGAACCCGCGACCCAGTGATGGAAGGCTAGCGGCAGCAGAATGTTAGAAACCTTAACCACTTGCCCACCACGGCCCCTTTCTAAAAGCTTAATATTTTTTCCCATATTCTAATATCATATAATGTTGAAGGAATTAAATGTTACTCTAGGCATACAGTTATGGTCTCCATCGAACACAAAAAATCTCAAATATATTAATGTTATTTAAATCGTTAGAAAGAAATTTATTTTATAACTTATATTTTCAATGAAGATGTTCGGCGCAACTTCTTTTAAAGTTAAACTAGTGTATTCTGCTTACAAATCAAATCATGTGTCCACAAAATAACTATTGTGTTTTACGATCACTCCTCTGTATTCATGTTTGTCAATACATACACCGACACATTGATTAACACAAGCGGAAACTATCACCTAAAGTATTAGAATAACTCACCTGTATTAACGAACACCTGCTGAAGGCGATGACCATCCTTGAATTATTGTGAATTTGTCCAAACAACGCAATTGTCTCCCCTGGACAATATCCCCTCTTATCTACCTGTAAAGTCATGCTGACTTTTCCCGCTATACACGGGAACAATCCAACATCTTTATTCTCTGATCGGTGCCAAGGGACCTGTTAATACATTTATTAATATGAATAATGTCCTGCCTCGATGTAATTTCATTGTCCTTAATTCGCTAGAAACCAGATGTAATATATTTTAGCGAATCGAGAATCTTGGTCGGATGATTCCATTTTCATATTTTTACGCTGTGTGTATCATTATGTTTTTATAAATTACTCGTTATTGTCAAACCCTAAAATGTTATTTTATCACATGTGATATGAATTAGAAATTTATATAATATTATTTTTGTCAAATGGTATCTTTCCGAGGAGATGGAAACAATGAAACTGTGTTTTCAATGTAAACAGTTGACATTGAAAAGAGGAGGCAGCCTCATAACTCCAATAGTTTTATCACATTAACTATGGCTCCTGGACTAGTCAAATCTATGTTTGTTCACCTTAAAAAGATGTATAAAGGAAACTTAAAATATTAAAAATAATATCAAGGTTAACTTAACTATCTATTTGGTACATCTACCCCGTTAATAGGATCCATATTGAGATCCAACGGACAGATGACATGGACGTTCTTTGGATCCAGCATTTCTGTCTTTGCGTTTGTCTGAGCTAGGACGTACAATATGTACCTGATAAACCCATTGGATCCTTCAAAGGACGAGGGGACCGCTTTTGGAAGGTCGAATTTCACACGAAACTCGTGGGGACCAGCATTGTATGTCTTAACGCCTGAAGACATCGCTGTGAACAAAAAAAAAAGAGTATCAGAACTTTTATCGGATGTATCCTTAAAGCCATTAGAGGTAACGACATTGACGATTTCTTATGCTCCAATGCAAAATTGATTTCAAAGTTCAGTAAATCTGTGTTTTTTCGAGTGTATTACCATGACATTTCCTTGATATGACCAACGTTAGGGCCAGTATATGGACTTTTATATACTTTCAGATACGAGTCACGGTATTAATCGAAAGTGTAAATACATCTCGACATTCTTTACAGTTTCGTTGATGATTTCACGTCAGATTTCCGTGCAAACACACATAACGATTATAATCATATGCGAAAATTAGTGCGCGTGTTTGCAATAAATATACAAATGTTTTACTCGTTCATGAATAAAATGATACACAAGATAAGCACAACTCGGCAATAAAATTAACAATTTTGCTTGTATTTCATTGAGATTATTCATGATCTTAAAACGTTATTTTCGGGGTAATAATAACGAATAATATACAAAAATGTAACTCCTTATCAATTTGTAAGAAAAAAACTAATTAAAAAACGGGCATTACATAAATCAAATCAGAAATAACATTCGTGAAGACGACAGAAACATTTATTTAACAGTGAAGAGTGAAACATCGGAGGCTCTGTTGGTAGTTTCAAGATTAAAAGCGGTTTTAAAAAAGGGTTATCAAAGGCTAACAGTTAAATATTTACATGTCTTAAATGGGGTTGGGTGGTTGTTTTATTATTAATGTTACAAAAATCAGTTAACATAAGTGACTGTATACTACGGAACAGTCAATAGCGGTTATTTCCCTTTACCTAGACCAGACAGTCATAGGAAACTGCAAATAATTAGTCTACCTTTGATAAATTGATTTCTTTGCATAATTTGGAGGAAAATTGTAATGTTTCGATTATTGTTTTGCAACTGCATGAAATTCATTTAATTTTAATTAAATATTAATTCAAATTTACTAATGAATAATTTCAGTTTTAGCACATACGAGTAGTAGACGTTATGCGAGTGATGTTTTGAATTGGTGAAACGAATTTTTAAATTAAGGTAAATAAATTAAAAACAGTATCGATTTATTGTACCTATGATATCATAACATATATGAATTCTTGTATTGATCAGGTTCCTTAAGTTGGAAATATTGCATTGTTATGGAACATCAATGAAAATAACGTTTATATGCTCAACATTTTCAAATCAGAATCGTAGAAAATGTTCACGTCTAAGTTGATTCTTCAGTTTTTAAATGCATAATGCAGACATAAATTGTAACAAATCCAAGGTTATATTCGTTATGTCTTGAAAGCTTCAACATTTTGATATAGGTAGAATGATTGCATTCCTTCAAAGAAGGATACTATACATTCAATATTCCCAATAACAATAAGTATATAAGTTATTTGTAAACTGCTCGAAACGTTTACTTTATAATGTACCAAGTACGTACCCTTTATTTAATACAGTGTTTAATTTACCTCTGAATATTTTACTTTCTAAGTTGATAATTTCCTGTCTTCCTCCTCGTCTAAAACTATTGGGACCCACCGAGTCATTCCATTCCGTTTTAGCGTAACCGTGAAGTTTGGCCACTAATCCTGATAAAATAAAAATAAAATGGCATATTCAAAACGTTTTTTCTTTTACATTTTCATAATAAATAACATGCTTAGTACACGAGCATGCCCCTGAACTCGTTTGCCTCATATATAATCCTGGACCAGGATCAAGATACTCTAGAGTTGCAGACAATCTGTTCATTTCTGTTTATTTTTGCTTGTATCTTTTAATGCAATGATTAGTTATATAAATTACAAAGATTCAAATAACTTCAATATTTGGTAGTATTTTTCAAATATATAAATAGAAAACAGATGTTCTGTTTGGTCCTTGATGTACATTCTGATAAAGATGTTGTGAAAATGAATATGAGATAATCACGGGATAATATCACTAAAATACTTTTAATATATGATGTAGTAATGCAAGATTTCAATTAAATTCACACCAGTAAGTTAGTTGTCGTGTATAACATATAAATATAATATTTATCTATCAAACGCGAGTAATGTAGTTAATTTCTCATATAATACAGAAATAAGGACGATGTAGTCTCTTTTCATATTGTAAAACTTCCGTAAAAATAAGGGTGATGATGCTTATAACAGTTACGGGATAGAAACATAAAACGATTATAATATGTTTGTAAAGCATATCTAGGAATGTGTCAGTTCACTCATAAAGTGCTATTTCGGACAGATAACATGTAGTTTATAGCAATTGAACGAATATTTGTTTGCTCTTTCTATCTGCAAGGTTAACGAAGAAAGTAATTATGATCTTTGCAAATATCACGATCTGATGATTAACTGTTCGACTCTCCTGTGCAATATGAAGGTAGTGTTTATAATATGACCAGAAGTGTGCTTTCTGGTTTCGTTTATTACTTCGGTTCTCACTTCTCCTGTATTTACATTGAAAGTGTCGTTAATGAAGCAGAACATATCGTCTCATTATCATTGTACGTTCTCTATAGATTTAACCGTGTGTTTGTTTCTGTTATATAAAATTCTGGTTAAGTTTGCATTTTGTTATTCTCATGTTTTCCTCGAACCATGCTTATGTTATTATATTCACTTTCATTAACGTTTCTGATGAAACGTTACCCTAAAGTCAAACATCGGAAAATGCTACCATCGCTAACCTACCTCTAGTGGTTTCTCACACTATAATTTTGAGATTTGTTTATTATAAAAGGTCACCTATTTGTTCTAGGAACACTGCAAGTTTCAATCTCTAATTACTTAATTACTATGATAGCTAATCTCCTTCAATCAGCAGTACCTCCCAGTGTTTCTCACATCCTACATATATCTCCCATTACAGCTTACCTCTCACTTCCAGTGCTTCCGTAAGTTGTAATCGAACGATTGCTTCCACTTTTCCTCCAGCGTTAAAAGATCCATCCTCCCTTTTACTTAAAAGTTGAATCTTACATTCTCCATTTCTCAGAACGGACTGAACGGTTTCAGCTTTTTTCATTGTGAATATGTTTTAGGAAATGCATTCCAAATTCAGCCTGGGGAATAACTCGCCATTTTCTTCAATGTGTCTTATTTCTTGGCCGCCCAATCTAATATTGTTATGATATTGACGTCAAACAGGTATACCAATGGGTCTAAATTAGTATTTTAAACATATACTGTGAACCACGTTATAAAGATCAGATTTCAAGATACTTAAGACACGATTCTTCCTATCTCATTGCGGGACTGATCGTGCATGAGCGTCACAAAAGGTTCAGTCACATGGATAAAGCTCGGCTTTACATTGTATATTTATCTAGCCTATGAATCGCATTAACCACATTTAAAAGCCACAGAGACAATAGTTAAATGACTGACCGCAGATTTACCTCGGCAAAATCGGGCAACTAAATATTGGACGAATACAGTTCATTTAGACCAACATGTAGCAATATATACATACAGCGATATAACGATATGGAATGTTTAATATATAAACATGGTTTGAGACTTGTCTTTTAAACAGTAGCTGCATGATAAATTCTGAATCGCAACTCATACCAGCAGTCTCGGATACAAGGAAATATACAATTATAATTAATATATAGAGTCAACCAGATTTGGTTCAGAATACTTGGACATTAGTGATTTCGTAGAATAACAAGTGAATATGCATACAATCTGTCTCTGCATTGTGTATTAACTACTTTTAACAACTAGTGTCATATGAAGATGGAAACACAAAGGTACTGAGGTCACTAAAGGGCCGCTTTAAAGTGTCATCTAGCAAGCAAACTTAATAATCATGGCACAAATCCATGACAGTCCATCGATCACGCTATTTTGACTACAGGTTAACCAGTGGTTCTCAGGGAGACACACTGAAGAACTGAAAGAGAAAATGTATGCAATAGGGAGCAGAACACACAGAAAGAAACACGACTCTGCAGGGGCCCACATTAGTCACCTCAAACAATCGCGCACTTGGAGAGGACAGGTCTATTCTTTCTCCGAACATACACAGGATTTTTTTTATGTCAAAATGACTGTTTGTTTCCAAAATGAGAACTGGATTCGAATAAAGAGCTGCAGTCAACGAATTTGTCAAATGTTCGATACAATCCGCCCTATATATATACAGCGAAGAGTTGTTGTTTTTGCATATTAGCTACCGTGCGCTATAAAAACAAAAGGTCCATGGGTCTTAACGGTCACCTGAGTACTACAGTATTAATTTTTGTTGTTGAAATAAGAAGTGGATATAATGATGTCAATCATCCCTACCAAACCTTGAGTTAAAAAATAGTTAAGTATATAACTTTAAGTTAAGTTTGTCAGGACAATGAGTTGATCATTCCTTGCCCTAGTTCCAGTTAATTCGGCCTATTAGAATTTGATTTTAATTTTTAGATTTTTTTTTTTCCAAAATGGCAGCCATGGCGGTCGTATCGGATTTTTGATGGACCTGAAAAAAACACTTTGTCAGGACCATGAGTCGATTATTCCTACCAAGTTTCAGTTAAAACGGCCCAGTAGAATTTGACTTTAAGTTTAAAATAGTTTTTCAAAATGGCCGGCACTTGCGGGAATATTAGATTTCTGATCGACCCGAAAAATAACAAACACATTGTCATGACCATAAGTCGATCATTCCTACCAAGTTTCAGTTAAATCGGTCAGGTAGAAATTGACTTTAAATTTGAAAAAGATTTTTAAAATGGCGGCCGTGGCGGCCATATTTGAGATTTGATCGACCCGAAAAATAACAACACTTGGTCAGAGAGTTGTCAGTAACATTCCCATGAAGTATCAATGAAATCCCTTTGACAGTATTTCAGCTTAAGTTGAAAATTTAAAATGTTAACGCAAGACGGACGACGACGGATGAAGACGGATAGCAATTGGTCACTTGAGCTAAAGCTCAGGTGACCTAAAAATAGTTATATCCTTAAATATCCGTCATGTATTGAACATTGACTTGAGGCTTTGTGAACTTTATATATCTGAGAATTAACAGAATTTCCAAAATTAACACCTTAATTTAAAATATGTAGCTTTTATAAAAAAAATATATTTTTTTATATGTTATAAACATTTTGCCTCCCCAGCATATTTAGGATACTGCCGAGGTTGGGGAGTCCCCGGATCAGCATCTTCACAATCATGTGTCCTCATACAAGAGGGCTATCATACTTTCTTTCATACTTACTTGTAATTATATTATTATTTCTTTATTTTCACTGTCTTATTTGACATTTTTACTTACATTCAAACTTACTTTCAAAATTACCGTACAAATTATCCTTACATACATATATACATACACTCCCTTTGCCACGCCTCCAGGTGGATTACCCTGTACTGGGCCTCACTTCCGGAACAAGTCTGCCTTGACCTTGGCTGTGTGTATTAATAGTAGCAAAATGGAAACACGCCGCGCTGTGGTATGACAATATTAGGTAGTCTAAACGTGCTTGTAAATCATTCGAGTTTGCTCTTATAATTATTATTCAGATGAGAACAAATGGCGTAAGAATTGTACCTGCTGCCCCCAATTGCATGATCGTAAGAGGCGACTAAATTTGGGACCTTATCTCTTCTCTCCTTTCTAAATAACTTTCTTCTTCCTAATGTCTCCCTTGACAATGCCTCACTTTTGGCCATTTGTTGAGCGTTCGCCCCTGTGAGGAAGGCTTTGGGTTCTGTCCCCTGGCCGAGACATACCAAAGTCTTTAAAAATGGTAGTTTCTACTCCTGCTTAACGCTCAGCAAATTAGGAGTGGGACGACTGGTTCGCCCGTTGTCAGTATAATGTGACCGGGTGGGGCGTCCTGCTGGGTGTCTTCGGCAGTATGTTTCAGTGAGGTAGCACTATAAAGTCGGCATCAGTTCCGCGCTATCACAAGGAGACAAACACGAACATATCGCAGCCTCCCAAAATACACACACATACACTACACGCATGCATCTTGCACACAGGGGAGGCCGTCCTTAAATGACCTTAGCTGTTAATAGGACGTTAAACAAAATCAAACAAACAAAAGAGAACAAAATACTCACAAATGTTACAGTCACAGGTTCGTTGAAATCTTAAATCACATTAACATAATCACAATCACAAGAGACACTATGTAAAATATTGCAACATTTTTTTTATTTAAAATCAAAATGGTAACAATATGTGATAAATGTATGAACATAAGCAACGTTAAAATGACAATTTGTTAAATGATAATCAGTGTAGTCTACACGGACATAAAACACTTACGACACATATTCATATAAATACAACAAAGGATTTACAGCTTTTACTATTATGAACACAATTAAATCAATTCCACGAATGCATATACACATATTCCAAAGTATTCTTTTTAAAATTTTGTTATTGTTGAAGAACTCGAAACTCAGCATTATTTTTAAAACTCATGATTCAACACCGTGCTAACAACTTAGATTCCTTACACTGCTGCAAAATGTTGATTCAACACTACGCTGACAACAGAAGTTTTAACAATACGGTTGACGACTCAGGATTCTACACTATGCTGACAAGTTTTCATTCGAAAATGTACAGGGTCCACCACAGGCGACAGTTTTTATTTTACAATTTTTAGACCGTTTGATAAGAGGAGTCAACACTTTGGTGTCACCATAGCAGTCAATACTTCCCAAGTTATTGCAGCAAAGAATGAATGAGTTCAAACAATAGAAATATATACAATCACTAAACTTCCAGTTCAATCAATTCATCCTCCTTCTCCCCGTCTTGGTTTTGTCCATTTTCCTCTTCATCTTCTTCTGGCGGTTTAGCAGAGATATGACCGACTGGCAAAACAACGTTGAACAGGGTATGCTTTGAAGGAAATGACCATGCCATTTCAGTTTCAACCTGAATCAGGAATAAAGAGTTATATCAACAACAAATTATGTTATATTATATGTATGCATGTTATATTGTGTTAACACGCACTTGCCGTATATTATAGAAAAGATATATATTCCAAAGCATACAATTATATATGAAATACATGTTAATATGTAATATATGTATACATACATATATACTAGTATATATAATGATATGTATACGTATAACAATATTGATGTTGTACCACGCACTTCATATGATAGGAACAGAACCCAAAGCCTTCCTCACAGGGGCGAACGCTCAACAAATGGCCAAAAGTGAGGCATTGTCAAGGAAGACATTAGGAAGGAGAACGGTATGTAGAAAGGAGAGAAGAGATAAGGTCCCAAACTTGGTCGCCTCTTACGATCATGCAATTGGGGCAGCAGGTACCAAAGTCTTTAAAAATGGTAGTTTCTACTCCTGCTTAACGCTCAGCAAATTAGGAGGGGGACGACTGGTTCGCCCGTTGTCAGTATAATGTGATCGGGTGGGGCGTCCTGCTGGGTGTCTCCGGCAGTATGTTTCAGTGAGGTGGCACTATAAAGTCGGCATCAGTCCCGCGCTATCACAAGGAGACAAACACGAATATATCGCATCCTCCCCCCATACACTACACGCATGCATCTTGCACACAGGGGAGGCCGTCTTTAAATGACCTTAGCTGTTTATAGGACGTTAAACAGAATAAAACCAAACCACACCAAATCATATAAAAGGGATTAATACTGTGTATGTGTCTCTACAAATTAATTAAATTATATCTTACCTTCAGTAAGTATTTGATCTGTATATTTTTACAGTTGAGAAGTACTGGTGGCATATGACTTGGGACTTTCAGTTCGACATCCTCCCAATAATCGTTCTCACCAGCTTTCGTTCGTCCATGCTTAACGAATGCCAGGAGAGTCTTTTTGCATTTCTGATTCCAATTGTCTTTTATGTAAGTCACTTTCTGAAAACGGATCGAATGAAAATTGTATTATATTTTATAACGGTTTTTATATTATCCATCACATAGGTAAAGGCTATATATATATATCAGTTTCTGATTTTCTTTTATTCAATGATGGTCTCATGTCAGTCATTTTAATGTTAGCAAATCCATACATATATTGATGAATATGGAATCATGTTTTCAAAATAATGTAATGAAAGTCTTTTATTTCTGTACATTTTTAAATGCAAGGATTCATGGTTCTATTTCTTTTGTTTTAGTGTCTGCTTCGTTTTCATCGTTTATGTCATCCATCTATCAACGATGCCTTTTTCTGTATATAACTGTATAAGCTATGCTATTCACAATATCATTCACTAATTTAAGATATTTACCAGAGTCAGTGAACACTTGGTGAACTTCATGTCTTTTTTGGTGTGGTTTGTGATCATACCGGTCACTGTAATACACTCCCCTGGTATGTAAGCCCTTCTGTCTATTTGTAGCCTCCCCTTCAGTTTCCCACGGTAGCAACAACACGCAACCACATCTTGATGTTCAATAAACTTCAGGGGAACCTTGAATAAAAAACAAGAGGCCCATGGGCCTTAACGGTCACCTGAGTCCTACAGTATTATTTTTTGTTGTTGAAATATGTACCAATTTGAGTAAAAAATAGTTAAGTATAATGTTAACTTAACTTTGACAGGACCATGAGCTGATCATTCCTAGACCGATTTTCAGTGAGATCGACCTATTAGAACTTTTTTTAAAGTTTGAAATAGGTATTTACAAAATAGCGGCCATGGCAGCCAAATTGTATTTCTGATTGAACCGAAAAATAACAACACTTTGTCAGGACCATGATTTGATAATTCCTACAAAGTTTCAGTTCAATCGGCCAAGTAGAACTTTACTTTAAGTTTGAAATAGTTTTTAAAAATGGCGGCTGTGACGTCCATATTGGATTTCTGATCGACCCGAAAAATAACAACACTTTGTCAGGACAATGAGTCGATCATTCCTACAAACTTTCAGTTCAATCGGCCTAGCAGAACTTGACTTAAAGTTTGAAATAGTTTTTCAAAATGGCGGCCGTGGCGGCCATATTGGATTTCTGATTGACCTGAAAAATAACAACACTTTGTCAGGACAATGAGTCGATCATTCCTACCAACTTTCAGTTCAATCGCCCCATCAGAACTTGACTTTAAGTTTGAAATGGGTATTTTCAAAATGGCGGCCGTGGCGGTCATATTTGATTTCTGAACGACCCGAAAAATAACAACACTTTGTCAGGACAATGAGTATATTATTCCTACCAACTTTCAGTTCAATCGGCCCAGCAGAACTTGACTTTAAGGTTGAAATAGTTTTTCAAAATGGCGCCCGTGGCGGCCATATTGGATTTCTGATCGACCCGAAAAATAACAACACTTTGTTAGGACAATGAGTATATTATTCCTACCAACTTTCAGTTCAATCGCCCCATCAGAACTTGACTTTAAGTTTGAAATGTAAAATGTTAACGGACGACGGACGACGACGGACGAAAACGGATAGCAATAAGGCTAAAACTCAGGTGACCTAAAAACGTACCTAAATTTTCACTACGAGCAATACTCTTAATCGATTTCGGAGATTTCATTAGTTGTAGATGTACTCATTCGCATACCAGCTTCGCCCAAATGAGAAGTTTACATATCAGAGTTTATTTGGTGTATCATAGACTTTTCCTGGTATCATGGCTTTCTCTTTTATCCGCATATGAAGAAAAAAACCAATCTGGCCGCCCTCATGACCCTTTCTCCAACATTGATACTTGTGTGTCCGCCCTAACCCATCCTGGTATCTAAAATTGTTTGTACTGGATACCTGTATCCGCATGTATTTGGTAAGTGGGTGAGGTTTTTATTCTTTCCTAATTTTTTCTCAGTTATGTTCTTCTAGTGTTGAAGTGGTATATATTTGTTCTTTTTTTACATACCACAACCACAGAGTTTACCACGATGACTTAATATCGTTGTTTACCATTATACACTTAATGATCATCAGGTTTTGTATCTGTTTTTTAGGAAGATGTTTATGATGTGTAATGTCTACCAATCCTGTTTTTATCGTCTTCATACCGAGTTCCAATTTGATTGTTTTGTACTTAAGCTGTTTCTGCAAACCAATAAAGATGAAATTAACCATAATGCTCTGATAGGAAGAAAAAAATATCAGCGTGATTAGAAACGGAAATATTCTTGACAAACGGTGCTACAGTTATATCAGTTTTAACGAAATTTAGAGGATTTGCTGTATGTACGAAAAACTACAGTGCAAGGAGACAGGGATCCTTAATCTGATATTACTGCAAACATACCATATTCTGTGGATCTTTGCTTAGGTCGTAAGGAACGACGACCTTGATCTTTTGTAGGTGAAGAAGAAGAGGTTTGTCCTCCACAATGCCTCTAATCGATATGTAATATCGGACAAAACCTCGGTTGCTCTCAAACGACGACACGATATCATCAGGGAGATCAAGTTTGACAGGAAGGCTGTAGAAACCAATCCCAAAGGTTACGGATCCATCTTGAGAAGGCTTTTCTGAAATGTAAAAAGATAGCCTCGAAATCTTACTTTACAAGGTAAAGTTGATGTAAAAAAAACAGAACAACCTACATTTCTTCAAATTCCTCGCACTTATTTTTATAAGTGTTAACACGCTTATGTTTCCTTATTCGAAGACAGAGTTTATTTTTAGATAAGAGTTTTGGTTTTATTTCATATAGATTTTTAAAGACAACAGGATTGGCGTAGCATAAAGACTCACTAGATATATTTTAAACACTAACTGAGTATTCGCTTAAAATATGTTTAGACTCACCAAACATTTATGAATCACTTACTGAGTAATCGCTTAAAATGTTTTAGGAAACGTTGGAAACGAACAATTTCATTTTTCCTCCTCTTTGATATTTGCATTATTATACATAGGAAATAACAGTGTCGCTAAGGTACTAACATTTCTGTAGCAGCTAGTACTTTATAAGTTATAACGAATCAAAAACTAAAGAAATTTTAGTGCTTATACGTTATGGGTACAGTGCAAAAATATGCAAGACGACAAAAGTCTAAGACACGTTCGACATTGACGTAGGGGGTGGCGTAATTTGTTGCCATTTCAGTTTGCCGTTACAACTTGTCTATGTTCATGGTAAGATAGAGTAGGAAAGTAATCAGTCTCTCCTGTGTGATGTTGACAAAGAAATCTCGAGAGATTTTGGGATAAGATATTTGAAGTTTACCACTCGGCAACTCCTTGTGTTAAGTCTCAATAATTGTTATACATCTTCTTGTTCCATTACATTTTACCACTATAACTACGTTCTTTACTGTTAAAAATATCATCTTTGTGAATATTATCGCAGTGTCTGGTTCGTAGTACCGGGAATTCTGAAATGTCTGAAATTATAACAGACTCATTAATTCTGAGATCACTAGTGACCTATATTTTTTGATCGAGTTGACTTTTGTTATATCAGACCACAATTGAGTTGGAAATGCTTTTACCCCTTCAGAACACTTGGGTTGCTTTTTCCTGATGGGGTTTATACCGGCACCGTTTTCTTCAGCTTTCATACCTTCTCTGACCCTATTTTACTTCACAGACATAACAATATGATGTATATACTCGGCAATTGAATCATTAGACGCCACTTTCCAATAATCTGACTACATTGTGTATGTCATGTATCAGAAATGCATAAAAAATAACGAGAAATGCATTGAAAGACCATAAAATGCTAATTTGATTATAACAATTACTGCCAAATGCACATTATACAGAATACATTATCACAATTGAATGTATTTTTCACCATGAAATACATAAGACGAACGCAGAATATTTTGTAATTTATTTCTATGCTATCTGACTGTTCTTACTAGTTTTGATTTCTTCCTTTAGATGTACCACTTCTTTGTGAACTCCACATTCGTTTTTCCTCTTGGGCCCAACCGTATCTGTCCAGTTGGTTTTCAGGTAACCTTTTAGATGTATCTTGAAGTCTTCAATGTAAAAACGTACATATACATTTAAAAATCATCATCACCTTTATTTATGTAGTAGTTCTATCTACGAATTAAATAAGTCGACCAATTCAGGCATCGCATCATCTAGGGGATATAGTTATGCAAATATAAGATATGCATTATATTATATATTTAATGACCAAGTATTACACCATTTGCTCTATTATTCTTTACTGTACGTTTAGTGACAACTTTAAATATATATCACGTAGCGTAAGAAAACATGGTTTTGATATGCAGAGTACTAAACATCTTTTAAAATAAACGTGCATTACATTCGTTATTATACACCTGGTCTTATTTGCCATGTATATTGTCATTGGTCTCTGTATAAATCTGTCTCGTGTTTAGTTCTAATTACGATTTGATCGACACTTCTCTTGTTCTATTCCATAACATACACACGTATAATATCTGATGGATATTAAATTGTACAAATAGCTTATATGCCACCAAGGTATATACCAGAACTGAAATGTTATTGGGTAAATTGTTTTCACATTTCGTATAGCAGTCAAGTAAAATTGAGTCTGGAAGAGAAACTGGATATACATTATATTTGCATGTTGTTAAAGAAAAAAACCCATATATATCTCATGTGTTAAGGAAGTAAAATTGTATATAAGTTTTACATGTTAGTGGAATAAATCGTGTATTTGTATTTTATAAAATGGAATGAAAATTCACAAACAACTTGTCTTATGGAAGAAACAGTATACATTGTATTCTTACAATATTGTGGAATTAAACAAAAAATGTGTACACATTTAATATGTCGTTGAATAGAAACAATACATGCATTATAAATGCTATGAGATCAAATTCCAGCTACATGTTGTAAGCTAAATAATGAGATTGTACACACATATTATATAATATGGAAACAAAATTGTACATACTTACATTCACGCATTTGACATGCTATGTAGTGAAAAGACACATTTATATATTTGTATTATGGAAGGAAAATTGTAAACTTTTTTTTATATTTTCACTCACCTTTCACTGATAGAGGTTTAGTGAGCTGTAGTTGTATCAAACACTTGACCAAGTCCCCAGCATGGAACGTGGTATCTTCTCGCAAGGTCAACAGTTCTAACGACAAACTGCCTTCCTTTATCAACGATTTAGTTAAATTAGGTTTCTGTTCCTCTTCTTCTGGCTTTTCCTCCTTTTCTACCTTCTTTGGCTGATCTTTCGTTTGCTTTTTCGTCTCCATTTCTAGATAGCCTTAGCTGTACATAGCTGAACAGTCTTGTATACCAACAATAAATACGAGACAAACATATAGACTTGAAGTTGGTATATGTACACTGATTGTATTACATACGTGTTATAAAGGGTCACCACTGCACACACGGTTACGAGACGCTAACATTACCTAGTGTATTGTTATGTAGTAAACCCTGACTCTAATAGCTGGGCGTACGCTCCGTTGATAATAACCAATTTACAATTAGATTTATACAGTATTGTATCGAGAAAGCATATCACTCTAGTCAGATCGGATATTTCCAACTGTAATGTTTTAATAACTTCCTAAACACACTGTACATATTTAATACGGTTACAGTGTTATTCAATATGCTTTGTACGCATGTATTTTACCAGACATGTAATAGTGGTCATATGCTAGGTTCGTATGTCTTACCTTATATTTTGATGCCTCACACGCACACATCCTCTGATTACTTATACTTTGCTGAAATTTGTTGTATAGTATAGTATAAATAATTCGCCTACATTATCACATTATCAGTGAGAATACATTTGTTTTTATTTTCCACAAAGATATCAATTTAAATTGTTCTATAAATAAAGGTGGAAAAGATGAAATGACGTACGATGATTTTTATACTCTGGATATATATTCGATAGTTCTCACGTATGCTATCGAAAGTGTCAAAAAAGAAAGAAAAAACATCAGCCTAATGTTATTCGGAAGGTTTCTGTATGGGAAACAACATATATATATGTGGACATTACTCAAGCTGTTGATTTTATACACACAGAGATATATGAAAGGAATGATAGTCATTCGTGAATGCCAAGATGGGAACAGACACATTCTATGATGTTTGAAAAGGAACACACACGTGCACATTTCAAGATGTCTGAAAGGTAACAGACACATTTTAAGATGCCTGAAAAAAAGTATGTTTATCACATAAAAACCTCCATTTGGAAGAAACTTTATCAAACGCATGTGCCAAGACATCATGAGTTGTTTCCCTTCAATATTATTTAATAATGGCTCCTTTTGTAAAAAGCGACACATCGAATGACGTCGTATGACATTTTTATCTTTCGCAACATATTGAAGTCAGTTTTGCTGCAATACAATATAAAAGAGTTAGAGGAAAAAAACATTATAACGTTACGTATACACCGATGTTACAAGGCTTTGCTATTTATAGTTACACAATACGATTTGATTATCTGGGTATGTGTGTGCTACTTGTCATGCATGAGCGTACCTTGACGGTAACCTGTACCTGTGTATACTTCACAGGTTAACAGAATATTTAGAAAACAGGTAAACTAAGATACCACGCTGATATGTAGTCATTGTAGGTCCTGTAAAATACCTTCACAGTGCACCTTTTCAGGTATATTTACACCTAGTCGGCGACCACCTCTTTCACAAAGAAGATATACAATAAACCAATGGACGGCTAAAAAATATAGGCTGCGTGCATTTAGGTACATTGTAAGTACAATGTACATGTTTACGATTTCACAAGGTTTTCCTGAGGGCTGTTGTTATGTTTTGTAGAGATCATAGATATTTTGCAATCGAAGATTTGAAGAACTAAGGTGACTTCTCGCAGTATTCGAATGACTCAACAAAACCGTGATATGCATTATATTGATCCAGCATGCCAATAACATATATTAAATTCAAACGGAGACTATTATGGTTTGTTAAAAGGTTGGTAAAACGCTTCAAAGATACTTTAAGCAATGCTCCATTGTGACCTTTTAATATATGCAATGATGACATATTTTTAATCGATAACTACATGAACTTAGATGGTGCACCATTTATGTCGGTGTATTATACAAAAGTGTATTTCGACTGTGCAGTCAGATACGTCTATAAACACCACAGTGTCGGATATGTGTGTTAGCTCTGTACTTGTAGGTGCTAAAGAATAGTGGTAGATGTATCGTGTTAGCTCTGTACTTGTAGGTGCTAAAGAATAGTGGTAGATGTATCGTGTTAGCTCTGTACTTGTAGGTGCTAAAGAATAGTGGTAGATGTATCGTGTTAGCTCTGTACTTGTAGGTGCTAAAGAATAGTGGTAGATGTATCGTGTTAGCTCTGTACTTGTAGGTGCTAAAGAATAGTGGTAGATGTATCGTGTTAGCTCTGTACTTGTAGGTGCTAAAGAATAGTGGTAGATGTATCGTGTTAGCTCTGTACTTGTAGGTGCTAAAGAATAGTGGTAGATGTATCGTGTTAGCTCTGTACTTGTAGGTGCTAAAGAATGGTGGTAGATGTATTGTGTTAGCCTCGTACATTAAGTAAGTTGTTCATATACAGCACGTGTTTATAGAAACGTGGTAGGTTAGCTTTGTACTGGCAGATATATGTGTTTGCTTTGTACATCTGATAGTCGTAGAAAAGTGGTAGATGTATTGTGTTAGCCGTGTACATTTAGTAAATACAGACACCTGGTAAGTATATGTGCTAGCCTTGTGTTCGATATATGTTCGCTAGTTGTGTTAGCTATAGACAGATGCTATATATAAATGTGCTAGTTGTGTTCTTCTAGTAGCTAAAGACTGATGGTAGATATATGTGTGTTAGCTGCGTACTTCTTGTATCTGAAGACGGGTGGTAGATATGTGTGTTACCTGTGTACAACTAGAAAATTCTGATAGTTGGTAGAGATATGAGTGTTAACTATGAACATCTAGTAGCAAAAGACAGGTGGTAGATATATGTGTGGTATTTGTGTTCTTCTAGTAACTAAAGACAAGTGGTAGATAACTAAAGACAAGTGGTAGATATATGTGTTTTATCTGTATACAACTAGAAAATACAGATAGTGGGTGCATGTAGGTATATGAATATTAAATTATGTGCATCTAGTAGCGTAAGACAGCTGTTCGATATATGTTCGCTAGTTGTGTTAGCTATAGACAGATGCTATATATAAATGTGCTAGTTGTGTTCTTCTAGTAGCTAAAGACAGATGGTAGATATATGTGTGCTAGCCTTGTTCTTCTTGTAGCTAAAGAAGAGTGGTAGTTACACGTATATGTGTGTTACCTGTGTACAACTAGAAAATTCAGATAGTTGGTAGAGATGTGAGTGTTAAATATGAACATCTAGTAGCAAAAGACAGGGGGTAGATATATGTGTGGTATTTGTGTTCTTCTAGTAAGTAAAGACAAGTGGTAGATATATGTGTGCTAGCCTTGTTCTTCTTGTATCTAAAGAAGAGTGGTAGGTACACGTATATGTGTGTTACCTGTGTTCAACTAGAAAATTCAGATCGTTGGTAGAGATGTGAGTGTTAAATAAGAACATCTAGTAGCAAAAGACAGGTGGTAGATATATGTGTTTTAAGTGTATACAACTAGAAAATACAGATAGTGGGTACATGTAGGTATATGAATATTAAATTATGTACATCTAGTAGCGTAAGACAGGTGTTCGATATATGTTCGCTAGTTGTGTTAGCTAAAGACAGATGCTATATATATAAATGTGCTAGTTGTGTTCTTCTAGTAGCTAAAGACGGGTGGTAGATATATGTGTGCTAGCTGTGTTTTAGTAGGTAAAGAAATGTGCTAGAAATATGTGTGCTAGCCTTGTTCTTCCAGCAGCTAATGCATGTGGTAGATATGTGTGTTAGCTGTGTAGATCTTGAGACTATAGACAGTTGATAGATATATGTGTGCTAGCCTTGTTCTTCTTGTAGCTACAGCAAAGTGGTGAGTATATGTGTGTTAGCTATGTAGAATTTGTAGCTATAGACAGGTGGTATATGCATGTGTGTTAGCTGTGTACATCTAGAAAATACAGATAGTTGGTAGATATATGTGTTTTATCTGTTTAGATCTAGAGGCTATGGACAGGTGGTACATATCTGTTTGGTAGCTTTGTAAGTCTAGTAGCTAAAGAAACATGAAAAGATGTCCAGAGTGCCTGTATCGCTCACCTGGAAATGTTTGCAAAATTGAAGTTAGAATAGCATGGTGTCACTGGAAGTGTACATGTATTACATGGTTAGTCAGGGGTTATAGTTATATGCAATTGGACCAAATCTTGTTATTCCTAAAATAAAATGAGGATTTCGAAGAATTTGCTAGGTTTCCCTTATTGGGCCCCGCCCCTCTGTCCCCAGGGGGGTCAGACCCATCGTTGATACAAAATTAGTTCCCCTTCACCCAAGGATGCTTTAGACCAAATATGGACATAATCCTGTCATTCCTACAGAAGAAGAAGGATTTGGGAGAATTTGCTATGTTTCCCTTATTGGGCCCCGCCCCTCTACCCAAGGGGGCCACACTCGTGCTACCTCACTGAAACATTCTGCCGAAGACACCCAGCAGGACGCCCCACCCGGTCACATTATACTGACAACGGGCGAACCAGTCGTCCCACTCCTAATTGGCTGAGCGTTAAGCAGGAGTATAAACTACCATTTTTAAAGACTTTGGGATGTCTCGGCCAGGGGACAGAACCCAAAGCCTTCCTCACAGGGACGAACGCTCAACAAATGTCCAAAAGTGAGGCATTGTCAACGGAGACATTAGGAAGAAGAAAGTTATTTAGAAAGGAGAGAAGAGATAAGGTCCCAAATTTAGTCGCCTCTTACGATCATGTAATTGGGGGCAGCAGGTACAATTCTTACGCCCTACCTGCAGGGGAATGATGCTTTAGACTAAATATGGACATAATCCTGTCATTCCTACAGAAGAAGAAGGATTCAAAAGCTATTTTCCTCTTTGGTCCTGCCTCTCTGCCAAAAGTTGGGTCAGCCCCACCGTTTATACAAAATTGGTTTCCCTTTTCCCAAAGGTGCTTCATCCCAAATTTAACAAAATCCTGTCATTCCTACAGAAAAAGAGGGATTTTGAAGAATTTGCTGTTTCCCCTATTGGGCCCCGCCCCTCATGCCCAAGGGGGTCCAAACCCACCATTTATATAAAATTAATTTTCCTTCCAAATATGATGCTACTGTTCACATTTGGTCAAAATGTGATCATCCCCACGGAAGAAGAAGGAAATTAAAGCTATTACTCTATATCCCTTATTGGGCCCCGCCTCTCTGCCCCCAGGTGGGTCAGACCCAACGTTTATACAAAATTTTATACAAAATTGCTTCCCCTTCACCCTAGGATGCTTCATACCAAATTTGGACAAAATCCTGTCATTTCTACAGAAGAAGAAGGATTTGGGAGAATTTGCTATGTTTACCCTATTTGGCTCCGCTCCTCAGCCTCCAGCAGGGCCACACTCACTGTTTATACAAAATTGAGTCCCTTTTGCCGAATGATGCTCCAGATCAAATTGGGATGAAATCCCTTAACCCCTATGGTAGAAGACAGATATTAAAGGTTTTACTTCTATTTCCTCTATTGGGCCCCGCCCCTCTGCGCCAAGAGGGTCCACACCCACCATTTATTTGAGCATTGAACTGTTTTTGTATGGTATTTATGATCTATTTGAATGACACAGCTTTGCAAGCAAACAACATAATGCGCGCATAGATAAATACAGTGAACACCGTAAGTGCGACCTTGCCTTTTACCAGGGAGTTATTTTTGGAAGTTAATTCGAACTTTTCCTTTGCTCATTTTTCGAAGAATTCAGACGTGAATTTATTTGTTGATTATATGGGAATCTGACTACAGTCGGTAGATTCTATAACAGCCTCGTAATTTTACATGTCGTCAGAAACTGAGGAAACCGTGACTGCGAGACGCGTGAAACTGATAGCGTTTGAAGTGAGTGATCTTGCGACGGAGCACAGGGGTTCGTTACAAATGTCTGAAATGTTTATGTGTGCTGTGACTCGTATCAGTAGGTCTATAACATATGTCAGTAGGTCTATAGAATATGTGTATTTCAGACATTTGTAACGAACCCCTGTTAATCCGTGCAGTGTAACAGACTATATTTCTGATAAATTGCATGAGCGATAAAATTGTTTCCATTGCCGGCATTGGTGATTTCAACCGATGTGCATTTTGTACGATATTGCAGACCTTGGTCTTGTTTTTGTTGTAATAAAAGGTTTTTTTCTTTTCTTTTTTCTTTTGCACATTAATATACAATGACATTGTCAAGTCTAACAATGCCCAGCGATATTTCAGCAGCCGTCATGTTTATTTACATTGGATATTGTAGTTCCGGTCAGTGTTGTATTAATACGCTAAGAATTGTGTTCTGCTGCATAGTAATTAAAGTCCCATCAACGACACAGCTTTCAAAGAGGCTATATAGTGACAATGCCATGCAAATGTAAATATACAAAATTGAGTCCCCTTGGCCCAAGGAGGCTCCAGACTAAATAAGGATAAAATCCCTTAATCCCCTTCGGTAGGAGAAGGATTTTGAATGTTTTACCCCTATTTACCCTATTGGGCCCCGCCCCTCTACCCCAGGGGGCCACACTCACCATTTAAACAAAATGGAGTCCCCTTGGCCTAAGGATGCTCCAGACCAAATTTAGTCAAAATCTACTCGGCCGTTCAGGACTAGTAGCGTTTTAAAGGAAAAATTGACGGACGGACGATCAACGGACGCTGCGGTATGGCACAAGTTAACCATTGTCCTTCGAACCAGGTGAGCTAAAAATTTAAAAGATGGTATATATGTGATAATGTGTGTAAGATGTAGTAGTTTTGGGCAGATGGTACATGTTAACGAGTGCTACAAATGTAACTGTGTAGAGATAGAGGATATATATATATATATTAGCTGTGTAAACAAAGTAGGTAACGACAAAAGGAATATATATGTGTATTAGCTGTGTACATCTACAAAAATAATGATAAAAAATGAAGTTGGTAGATATATGAGTGTTTATTATGTACACCCAGTAGCTTTAAACAGGTGGTGAACATGTGTATGTAAGCTGTGTTCATCTAGTAGCTATAGACAGGTGGTAAATATGTGTATGTAAGCTGTGTTCATCTATCAGCTATTGACAGGTGGTAAATGTTTGTTTGTTTGCTTTGTCAATCTAGTAACTATAGTAAATTGAAAGATATGTATACATTAAGTATTTAAGGACATGTTTTAGATATGTGTGTTAGCTGTGTACATCTAGAAGTTTAAGACAGGTGGTAGATGTGTGTTTTATCTGTTTAGATCTAGAGGCTCTAGACAGGCGATAGATATATATTTGGTAACTTTGAAAATATAGCAGCTATAGAAAAATAACAAGTCCTTCTTCCTTTTTAGGTTTGAAATACTGGATTCAAGGCAGAATGGCGCAATTATCATCCGATGAGGTATTATTAAATTCATGGTTAAAATCCTTTTCAACTGTTTTGAATTTAACTTGAAAATAATTAAGCAATGTTTAAAAGACATGGATCGTGATAGTTATCGGGATGTTTTGAAATTGTTTGAATTTGGCTATGCTAAAACAGGCAAAACAATCTTTAAATATTTTCATAATTTTATTGCATGCAGGTTATATTTTGCATTGCATCAGTAATTAAAAACAAACGTTACATTATGTTACTGGTTGTTTCTTATTAACGTACTGGAAATGCTGAAAATTTACACTTAAAATCGATATCAATATGCGTTTATCAATAAACTGACTTCAGTTTCTATTAAATATCTCCATGAAACGACGTAAAGTTAAAGTTCGCAAAATTAATATCGCGTGAAAGAGCCGAGCCCATGGCGTTGACCACAGAATGAAAACTAAGTCGAATGGAAGCAATGATTCGGTTTATTTACCTCTTCGGTATCCTCCGCCACTCTGGCGTCGATTTTTCACTTTTCTTTCTAACTCACTCAATAGGTCCGCAAATGGATTAGAATATTGGGAAAACAATGGCCTATCAAGCACCATGATGATCTGGTGACAAAGAAAGTCCATTTTGAGGCGTGCGTTTTCTTGCTGAAACGTGCCGCCATTTGTCACCATAGATGTAGTACACCAAAATGTGTTCCATCTAATATTAAGTATTCCGGATACCGTCGACGATCACATGGTCTGTGCGTCCATTGCACGATACCCCAGCCCACAGCATATGACGCATCCACCGCCAGAACGATCATAACGTAACGTGCAGGCGTCCTGATAATGTTCACCTACGATACATTTACGTTCTGCCATCTGAGCGATAGAGTGAATAGAAAATGTTGCCACTGT
Source organism: Mizuhopecten yessoensis (assembly GCF_002113885.1). Lineage (NCBI taxonomy): Eukaryota > Metazoa > Mollusca > Bivalvia > Pectinida > Pectinidae > Mizuhopecten > Mizuhopecten yessoensis. The sequence goes on along the minus strand of NW_018407390.1, from coordinate 2,010,728 downwards.
AGAGACCATTGCTAATGTTGTCGTGCTCATGCTGAGCGGCTTCAGATATGACGTCAGGTCCATCGAGGTACACGATACGGTCAGATGTTCTGAACATGCCGTACTTTAAATAATGTTCCGCTTCTGCTTTTGGGCCAGTATATAATATAGTAGAAGTTTATCCAATTAACTACGAGTCGCATTTAAAATCGTAATCAAACGTTTGTATTGGTTTTAGCTTTCACAAAGCATGCAGTATGCTCTTAAAGAGGTTGCTGACTTAACGAAAGAGATAGGACACATGAGTATGAATATCGTGACTAAATTACACAGGTATGTTATCGTTGTATCAAAAACACCTTGCACAAAATTACGAAGTATGATATTTGTCGATTCCCTTCCAAAACTTTAGCTTGTAATAGTATCAGTTTCTCTCAACATGAACACGATTCATACTTCTCTGAATACGCCAGACGTCATTTCACAATTCTTGAAAAAAACTTACACGGAATGGTGTGATAAAATTATGAACTGATCATTTTCATCTTATTAAATGTGGAGCCAACATATGATCATCCGCTGTGTATTATTGGTCCAAGTGCTTCTCCATGTGGTTCAGAATAAATTTTAAATCAAGGATGGTACAAATATAAACTCATAACGGCAAATAAGATTGCTTATATAATGAAGTTCTTTCGCTTAGATTATATAGATCCCCCTGGGGATCATTAAGAAAGATAATTGTGATCAGATCTTGAAGTTTGTACGTTCACCTGTACCGAAGGACAGGGGGAAATCTGCGTACTACACGCCTTGAAATCATCGTAAGCAACTAAGATGAGGTCCCTGCTGAAGCTGGTAGGGAAGGTTGCATGATTCACGGCATCTGTAAGGAAATCCTCCGTCACATAATCCTTGTTATTCGAAGCCGTGAACCCCTCATAACCATCGTTTTCACTATTTAAATATACATTTGTATTAGTTAAAGTGATTGTGATTTATACTTGACTTTATTATAATGTATTATGAAAGCGTACTGGATAATTCATGTGTAACATCCGGATTTTCGACATAAGCCTTAGGTATATATACAACCAAATACTTATTGTATGTTGATTTTTTTTGCAATAGACCACCGATTGACACAAGTGAGCAAGTCATACTTCTTATGAACGGTATGTATACCCTAACGTTAACGCATGTCTTGTCGTCCATAGAAATAGAGCACGTCATGGTGAATGCTATGAAATTATAGCACTGGTGTTTTATTATAACTGTAATGCCACTCGAATAATGCTGGAGATTTCTGGTCGATAGTTGATTTGTTTAAATCGTACCACGGATTTGACCAACCCGTACATATTTGATTAATTTTCTACGAACATTTTTTTTAAAGTCAATTAATGCATATATATGAATAAAATGTATTTGTATCCGGTAAAGACAGCTTTTATTCCTCTTTTTTGAGGTTATGAGTGGTTGTTTTAAATAATAAAAACTAGACATTTGTTTTTGTGAACATAAACGTGTCTCTCCTTTAACGGGTAAAACGTTACGGCCCAGACAAGATATTCCTGAAACAGTTCCCGACGAAGTTAAGGTCACAGTGACCCGATTGTCGAAATTAATGCTTGGATAAAGTTTACAATACACTGAATTGCACATCATCTGTATGCGATACAGTTATACTGCAACTTTCATCAAGATATCGTTAATGATTTAAAAGTTACAGCCCGGGCAAAATGTTTATGAAAAATTTGCACATATTTGACCTTTGGGTCAAGGTCACAATCACATAAGTGTTTAAAACAATAATATTTTTGTGACCTTTGACCTTGACCGATTTACAGTGCAATGCACATACATCGTCTATGGGTGATGCAGGTAAACTTCAAGTACCATCAAGATGAATTTAACTGTTTAAAAATTACAGCTCCGTCAAGATGTTCCTGAAAAATAGCACATATTTGACCTTGGTATGAAGGTCACGATGACCTAATAACAGTGCACTGCACATTGTCTATGGGTAATGCTTGTAGACGTCAAGTTTCATCGAAATATCTTTAACGGTTTAAAAATAACAGCCCGTTCAAGATCATATAAGAACCAGAACAAGAACTAGAACAACTTGTACTAATGCGATATGTTTCCCTTCATTCGAGGAGACATAATTAGTTGCCAATTAATTTTTCCAATTTGTATAGCAAATACTAGGCTAAAATTACCTGTATTGAGGACGATTACATTGATTTGCATGTATGCTTATCTTTTATTATTCAGGTTTATCAAATAAACACACCTAGACATAACGGTTAAACTTGTTACTTGGGTGATTGATATATTTACTATGCCTCTTTTCTCATTGCTGACTCACCTAATCAATATGATAAATCGAGTTTAGCAAGAAAGGCAGTTGTGGTCTGACCATACTACTAACAAAATATTTGATTTCAGTAAAGTCAGGAATAAAATGAATGTATTTTTTCTTTCTTTAATGTTAAAAAACATAGGTCCATTTGAACATATTTTCCAAGATGCATCATGGAGTATGTTTGAAAACGGAAAGGTGTCACAAACCATTTTTAATGAGACCGAGTGAACCAACTGTTGCCATTTCCCTTAAAGCTGAACGGTAAGCAGTAAATAACAACTACCATTTTTAAGAACTTTGGTATGTCCCGACCTGGGGACAGGACCCTCTGCCTTCCTCACCTGGGCGAACGTTCAAAGTTCTAAAGCCAAAAGTGAGGTATTGCCAAGCACGACGCTAGGAAATAAAATGAAGTTAGAAGTAGAGAGATATGAAATGTAAATATTTTACTTAGGCACAGATAGTTCCTAATGATAAAAATACAATGCCTCTATATTTGTTTTCAGAAACTTTGACTGTTTTCATAACCATAGGCCGAAAAGTTATAAGAGTACAAGAGATAATGAAGACAAACTTACAGTGTTATTCTAGTATGCTGGAAACACGGGAACCAGATGGAACGGCTAAAAACTTTTCGATCAGAGATGAACCGCAGTCCACCCATAACAAGTCGTTGAGCGCAGTAGCGCCTTTTTCGGTGAAGTTGCCAACTAAACCACAAGCAAAAATGTCTGCACAACCCCCATTATTCACCTTGAGTTCACCGAAGCATGCTTCACCAAAGACACCTATTCAGCTTTCATCGTTGCCGCCCCGCCTGCCGGTAAATTACGACAAAGTCATTGTGAGGGAAGACATAAAAACCGATGACGTACAGCACACACCTTTCAATGGTAAAGATTTGGATTCGGCATCATTTAGTTCCTCTTTGTCATCTAGAATGGGGTCAACAATTTTGAATCCACCTGGTTTAGACTTAGAAAGACAACTAACGGTACAAACACAGGATGTTGTCGATTTTCAGGCATCGGAGCCCAATGCAGAAGACGATTCATACTTAATGGAATGGATGGCTCAACAACATTATACTGAAGGTGCAGATGAGGCCGATTTTTACAAATGGTATGTTTTCTATATTTCGCTCAAAGCACATAGATGTATATGCAAAATATAAACAATGGAGAGATTTACATGGCGACTCAAAGGAGAAGAAGATAATGTGTTCTGTTTTCACGAATGAAAAAGCATACTTCACAATGAGATAATGTTGCCGACCGCACTTTTGTCCGTAATCTTTATTAACCCGTGTTTTAAATTTGTCCGTCACAAATCGAGTTTATTACGGAAATGTTTACTTTAAGGTTAAAAGTCCATGTGTCTTCATTTCAAATTTTGGAGAGTATATACAATTTACCTGGTTAATAAATTAAAAAAAATAAAGGCCTCAGTAAGAATTATACCAGTCCTTTAATATATTCAGCACCAAAGGATCAAATTTCATAAACCGTTTAAATTACTAGAAAATACACCTCACCCAATATTCATATTATTATAATATCTTTTTAACAGGTTGACGCAAGTGCTTTGTGACGAATTTGTGGCATGTATGAAACGTGGATTGCAACTTGTGGATTTTTGTATGTATTTCATTTATTTTGTTTAAAGACATAAACGTAAAAATCAGGTATACGATACATGTAGTCCAAAAACATTAATTCATGTACAGAATAACTTTTATAGTTCATATGGTCTTCGTAAATAATCATTCAAATATGATGACATTTTATAATATAAGGTTTTAATATCGTATATGCGTATTAAAATCGTATATTTGTTAATAATATACTTTATAATCATATTTTGCAACATCTGGCTACCCAGACTTTGAACTTTGCGATTTTAGTACATTAACAGATGAAATTGATCACGAGATTGAAATGGGTTAGTGTCAACTGATAGAGAAAATATCGATACAAAATTTAAATATATAATACATGCTAGTGTGAATTTGCTGTTTTGATTGCGAATGAAAGATCACATTTCTATCACAAAAATTGACAAATAATGCTTAATTTGGCGGCATCAGTTTCTCTGTGCAGTGGTGGTGATCATTTAGAAACAGCACAAATATATTTGACTAATGCATACTATTCTATTAGCTGTAGGCTTCGCTTCAACTACTTCAGTGGTAAATAACTTTTGCGTATATGGCTGTGCAATCTACCTCATCTCATTTACTGAAAGTGATATCATCATGCTAACTAACTTCACCGATTATAAAAATGTTTAAAATCAAACATATGTTAGGCTTTTTTTATCCTGATCAAAACTGAAAAAAATGGCACACGTAATACCATTCGTCAGGCAGAAAATATCAATTGTCTTTGTCGTATTTTTGTGGTTTGTTTTAGTTAAGCAATCACAATGTGAGCCTGTCGGGGGAATGGGCCTGATACCATTCTGTGCCTTGACACGTCTACAAGCATGTGCGGAGAAAAATTCCACAAGATGACTAGTGTTGCAAATCAAATCATCGATGGTAAATATACCTATTCCACTGTAACCAGATGATCGAATCTTGGTCGTTGTCATATGTACTGGTCATTACAATGCTAACATTATATGACGCTAATTATTTATAAATTGTCCAAAACAATCTTGTCATTTTATTCTCAAATACACACAAAAGTAATATGACATTATCAACATAAGAATATAAGACACAAACTGTCTGATATGTCTCATTTGACGGTGTCAAATACTCAAGCAAAGACGGAAACTTCTTAAAAGACAAATATTTCATTTATGGATGCTAATCTGGGGACCGAAAACCAGGCTGTTTCGATGAAAACTTCTACAATTTTTGAATATGCAGGTATTGAAGAGCTTGCCAATTTCGAAGTGATGCATGGAAATATAGCAGTGACGACATTTGGAAGTCAACCTAAGGTCGCCCTCCACCTAACGAATGACTACACACAAGCTAGGAATGTAATTGGTAAACATGTTTACATCAACTGAATACTGTCTAATAAGTTTGGGTCGATTTTACGTACTATATAGATACGGACATCTTACTAGCATACTGCAAAGAAACAAATTATTTCAACCAAATGTATTGTTACAGTTGTGAGATCGCACAACCCTACACGATGTGCGGGGTATGCACGGTGTGTGCACAATGTGCGAAAGAAAAATCTGGATGACATGTGTGCGAAAGTGGACGACGTTGTGCGATAACAATCGTAGTTGGTGTAAATTTGAGGAATGGCTTAAAAATATATACGATTTAGTGTTTAAATGTTTCGATGTTCTAGCTACATTTTATTCACTTTATTTTCTTAAATTAAGAAAATGTGTTTTCGGTGGGTTTTTTAAACAACCCTAATCGACACATGTAAAATTAAAACACATATCGACACGGTCCCATATACAGATAGACACAGAGATTTGTGCCTGGATCATAGCTTTCCTAACCCGGAGCATACGTAATTCTTCTAGGTGTAAAAATCCAGTTGAAGGTTAGCTATAGACCAAAACGGATGCAATTAACAAATACTTAACGTCATGTTTTATTCTCATAACGGCCATACGGTATCACATATCAGCTCTCTGTCAGGCACAGGCCAGGTAAAACTCTGGTTACTCATCAAAATGTTATTTTCCTATTCTGTTACCTGGGAGCCAATCCCATTTTTGACACTCTAACGATCACTGTAATACTGTGAAACATGCATAGTAAAATACAACATAATCCTAATTATTGTGATGAAAAATTAATGCGTACAGTTTACTTTTTTCGATACGAGCCCTCCGCATTTTTTACATTCGATAATTATTGATCAATCAATTTTACCAAATTGGACATTTGTGCGGAGAGAAGCGCACAACAGGGCGAATGATTGTTTAGTCGCACAGCTGTGAGCACCATATGCAGAAGATATGCGCACGATGCATGAACATTGTGCGCACGCTATCGTTGGTGCGTTGTGGGGTCACACAACTGTAAGAAAATCAGGGTATTTCATGTTAATCAGTGACATTGTTACATGAATTTAAAATATAAGATTGTCTTATTTCCCCCTAGATTCGCTTGTTGCTGAAGGTCCGAGTACGCTCTATCGTGGTCTATCGATGGCTATTGCGGCTTGCATTGCTAATTGTACGTATACATTTTTTAATAACTTCCTATTCTAATTTAAATTTGAAAAAAAATAGAAATTCTCAAATTCGGCAAGAAGTGTGTATCATCATAACAAATTATTTACCTAAATACTTACTGTGTTTGGGATATCATAAAAATTATGACATCAGTATTGAAATGAATTCCTATTACGTTTGTATTTATAATATATACACCTTGCATGTATATAATGGCTTAAGACATTAATGAAAGCAAAATTTGTATTATAAATGTAAGAAAAATACTCCAACATTTTATGTATTATATATATGCATATTTGTCTAAGATGCAAACGTTGTGGTCAATGATGTCCGCTTGATGGCTCGGGTCATAGTGTTGACCGATGGGAAGTTTTCCGCTGAGGATGCAAAGGACGAAAACTATGAGTTGGATCAGAGAAATGCCATTCTGGTAACTATTTCTATCAACTCAAGATAATAAGTGCATATTTATGTATCAATTATTCCTCACGAGAACAAGGAATGAATGAATACAGTCATTCAGGGTAACATGTTTTTTTCCGTATTTTCACAGGTCCCATTTGCAGCAAACTTGTTGAAATTGAATGGAATTGTTTGTTACTGTGTACACATAGGCGAACCAGCAGATTCGGTATGTCCAGAAACAGTTAAGTGAGCTTTTAAATAAAATTTGTTCAGCTGGAAAACCCAATAGACTGGTAAAGGATCCGTTATATTTTGGTTTTATTTTGTTTAACGTCCTATTAACAGCTAATGTCATTTTAGGACGTGCCTCCATATGTGTAGTGTATGTGTGCTTGCTTGCGCGTGTGTGTATGCAGGAGTCAGGGTATGTTGGTGTGATTGCCTCCTTGTGATAGCGCGAATCTGATGCCGGCTTTATAGTGCTATCTCACTGAAATTCCATGCCGAAGGTACCCAGCACAGCATTCCGCCCGGTCACATTATACTGACAACGGGTGAAACAACAAAACCAATGACATTGGTGTATTTACTACATTACAAGACAGTTGCGTCATAGATGTGAAGGCTTCCCTAAAAACCAAAAAATAATGAAGTACCGACAGACCCGTAAAAATAAAATCAGGCAGAATTGAACTATTGAATCATTAGAGCCGACAGTGCAAGCTAAAAAGCTTTCAAACAAGATAAAAAAAAAAATATCTATGAAAGCGCCAACATTTTAGAATGTACTTACTTTGTAACAAGTATGGGTCTTCCTGCGCATAAAAAAACGCATTTCCCGCCAAAGAGATTATAATTTGTTCCAGTTGCGCACAGGGTGGCGCTATAATGAATAGAATCCTTTGATGGTTTTGAACCAACATTTTACATAAGTACAGTTGAAGGATATTAAAATAGATGACATCAAATATATCATTTATCTCAGAAAAGTGCAAATATTAGTAATATACCACCAATTCAATAATTCGATTGTGCACAATCCCTGCTCCATTATTTATTTTTCTCATTTGGCCGACAGTTGGCGATTTAGTCAGTAGTGTAATCCAAATAACAAAATTGTCCCTTAATATCACCAAATATCCTTGTTACGTTGAGGAAGAATTATGACGATGAGATTTGTGATAAAAAGTCAGATCATGTGTGCTTGACAACTGCTTATATAAAAAAAATCGAATGTTATTTCGTTGTGCGAGACCAATCCGTGATAAAACTTAGCTCCGTGAGCAAACTAGACCTGCAATGTTAACCAGTTGTTGATGAATGTCTTCTTTGACAGCATATACTTTTCATTAATATTAAACGCATTTAAAATATTTTAATCATACAGAAATTGCAGATTATATCAGAAAAAAATCTGTTTCTTTACGCTGTGTAAATGTATGCCTTTAGTACGAAATTTCTAAATGATTATATTACAGTTCTACAATCTACAGTAATATAAAACAATCAATAGAAAAATGTTTTTTCGAAAACTCAATATACTAAAACACGTTAAAAATATACTGCCACCGTGTCATTTTGCAACAGGTCTTAATGCTATTGCTTTTTTGTCATTAAACCAAACAAATCTTGGTATAGTATGATTTTATTCGGACAATTTCAGGAAATGTTGCAAACACTGACAAAGGCTACAAACGGCAAAATATTTCCTGAAAAACATGTTGATGAACTCGCCGGGATGTCAAAGCATTTGGTAAGGAAACTATATTATTGAAGGTAAAGCAAAACCATTACAACATTAACAAATTATACATCACATTAAAACATCATGTTTCTAGAAAATTAAAATCGAACCAAGGATTACAGCGTGTTTTTTCTTAATTCTGACTGGTAAATTACTATTCATGTAAAAAATGTTTCTTTTGAAACACAAAAATACCCGCGAATATATATTCAAACAGTAATTCATGTTAAAAAAAGGTTCCCTCATAACTGTACCAGTGAAAATCTCCTTCATATAAAGTAAATTGCTAATCATTGCAGCACTTGGTCAGTGTGATCTGTGATTCCCAATGGAGTTCTATATTTTTGCCGTCAGATAAATTTTCCGCAAGCTGTATCTTCAAATCGTTTCAGATTGCAGCAACTAAGTTACTTCGCCAGTTTCCAGACCTTGTGGATGGAGATAAAGACGCACGAGAAAATGAGGATGCTACACTTCACGCCCTCATGGATTTAGAAAGTACAAGTAGGAGGGCCTTTGGGAGAGACTTCTCCGAATCGGAAAGAGTAAATATGCCTTATTACATTTGTGGTAATTGTAGTCTGTACCAATGTGTCGTAAGTGTGTACCTAGTGCAAACTTTTGCAGTTGAATTGCTTTTAAACAAATGGCCCATAGGCCTTAACAGTCACCAAAAGTATGTAAAAACTGATGTTAGCGATGTTGCCAAATCAAGAAGAAATCATTTTGTAACATAGGTAACTTGAACTACATTACATGGAATGCAAAAGTAGTGTGAAAGATCTGGGCAGTATATGTACTATATGTACAAATATAGGTTATGTCAGTCAGCTGACAGGACATATCCCTTTAGCTCAGTGGTAGAGCGTTGGCCTCCGGAACGTTGGGTCGTGGTTTCGATCCCAGCTGGGGCACCACTTCTTTCCTTCCTGTAACAGTAGAACGAGCTTTTGGATTTTTTCAGGGGTTTATTTGAGTAAGACTACTGGCTAAAGAGAAATTGGCGGTCCTATCATATATCTTATATATTGATTCAACAATGAAGAGTTTTTGTGTATTGAGATTTGCCATTTGGAAGCTTTGCATCTTTTGATACTGAACCTAAATTACGTACAACTAAATGGTAGAAAACAACAAAATTGTGAGTTGACTACATCATCTAAATTTAACACCAGTTGATGAGAAAGATATTTGTTTTGAGATTTTTGTGATAAAAAAAGTCGCATAATTTGTTAATAATGTTAAAATTAACATGATAAACGACAAACAAATATAACGCTATAGATGTGTACGCCATTATCTTTGCTCTTTTCCAGTTTATTCTTCTTGAAATAATAAGTTTGCTTCTGTGAATGTGTCAGACATTGCTTGTTCAGGGATAGTACTGTCATTTCGAAGGTATAATGTCTATCAAGTTTCAATGATGTCCTATTGGAAAAGTGCTTTAAGACCCTTCTATCTATGTAGATTATTTGTTTCCAGCATATCTTGTTCTGGATAAGATTTTTTAATTTAAGCCAATTTACCCCTTTAAGTCCCGCCCCTTAGCCATTGGAGGCGGGCCCGGGCCCAAACTAGCAATGTATCAAACCGTCGTTTCATAGTTATAATGATTGTCAAATTTGAATAATTCCAATTGAAAATGAACAAAACATACCCACTAGTATCATTTTCCTATATAATGTGTAGTAAAATTCGCCCCCTCCCCAGGGGTACACATGGAGTCTGGGTGTCATGAAATTAACAATTTTGATAAAGCACCTCAAGACCCTTTCATCTATGACGAGTATTGGTTTCCAGCCTATCTCAGACTGGAGAAGATGACTGTTGAAATGTCTGGCTATATGACCCCATTCGGGCTAAGACCCTGGGGATGAGACAGAGTTAAAAATGTCATGATTTTTAGTAGGAAATGAACAAAATATACCCAAAAGGGGGAATCGTGAAGCTCAAGGGTAACGAAATTCACAATTATGATGAAAGTACATCAAGACCTTACGATGAGTATTGGTTTCCAGCCTATCTGGATCTGGAAAAAGATTTTAAAAATTTAAGCCAATTTGACCCCTTTTAGCCCTGCCCCTCAGAGCCCCTGTGGGTAGGAACAATATAATTCACAATTTTGGTGCATATTTGACTCAGGAAGGTTCCTGCAAAATGTTATTAAAATCGGCGATTAGAATAGGTCACCTGAGACGAAGTCATATGGACGATTATCACCGTTAGGCCCGATCGATTTCCCTGACATGATGTTTGACATTCTTTTCTATTGCTCTAAAGAGGCTGAACTATAATGATTTATAGAGTTAAAGTTCCTGTGACCAGTTATTTGCATGACCTCAGTTGGAGGGACACCATTATGAACAAGTGTGGTAATCGTTGTTTTTCGAGCAGAATGATTGACCTTCCTACCTATAATTCCGCATTGTTCACACATCACATTCATGATGGAACCTAGTTTGTTTTTACCAATGTTCTGTTTCACAAACCAAAGCGCATTTTCATTTTTAGACCAGTTTGTGTTGACCGCCAGGTAGAAAGGTGACTCAGGTGCTTTCATTGCTTCTGGTCTCTGACTTCTGTTTGCCTTGTACGCTTCTACTCGACATCAAGGATCATCTGTAATTATAAAAATATCAACGACATAAACAATAATACCACACAATCAATAACCATTTATAAGACGTTAAACAAATCGAGTACAGACAAGATGACAAAATAATGAAACAAAATTACAAGATATCAACTTAGAGCACATTATGAACCTTCACAAGAAAACAAAGTTGAGGTCAGGTGTTCCAGAAAGGTGAACATCTCCTGCTTCATATGAAAAAAAGAAATAATATTGCTTGCAACTAACCAGTTACAGAAAATATCTTTCGGTTGAATGGACGCCCTACTCCATATCCTGTCCTGGTTTTCGTCGACCGTTCACTGTACTCGAGGTATTCTTGGTCATCTGACGACGTTTTTAGGAAGACATCCCCCCATTTCATATCGATTTGTTCCTGGCGACTTCTAAGACCGAAATGGGTTGTGTTGTTTCACCATATGGTGTTGTTAAGTGACGTCGGATTCCCTGTAAGTGTTATTTTGTTCAACAAACCCTCTCAAAAGATTTTATTTAAAGTCAATATATTGTATAAAACAGTAAAACACAATACAATTTTCAATATCCATTGGGCATTCCTCGCTCAATGATTACAGTAGTACTAACTAGAACCAATAGCTACCAAGCTTATAGGTAGCAGAGTACAGTAGCGTACGGTGGCCATGGGTGATATTTTTATACAATGAATCACCCCTGAAATATAACATGTATCAAAATTCTAAAAGAAAATCAGCACTAAAATTGGTATATACATGATGAAGTGGACTATGTGGGCTTCATAATTTTTCAAAAAAAAAAACCCAATTTGGTTTGAGACTGCAATTTTGGGCATTTACAAATCTGTGTCTACACAACAAAAGCTAGCTTTTCATGTAGTCTATTTTTGTACTCAGCACATGTGTTAATATCGTGAAAATTCACCGGAATGACCTATGCTAAAACGTGAGTATTTTTGTTACCGAGTAGGCGATATTTAATTTCAGACAGGTTTTAAGAAAAACAATTCTACTTGCGGGGGTCAAATTCTGGGTTAAAAATCATGAGTTTTTGCATGTTTTGGTGGTTTTTGATGTGGTAACCATGGTTTTCACAAGTCCCAAATCTGGGGAAATCACTTTTTGAAAAAAAAAAATGTTCTTCTAAAAAAATCGTATTCAAAATGTAGTTTAGAAATATATATATATATATATGAAAAATAGAACAAAAGACAGAGATAGCGTCTCTAGGCCTTTCTCGGGTTGATTCCCCGTTCATCAGGAGACTGTTTATTTTGAAAACAGGTATTGTGAGGTCATAGTTGTTTACACAAGAAAGTATGACNGTATATAGTGAATCAGCAGCATTTGGGCGGTTTCCTTTGCCTTCAGTCTTCAATTTCCTCATTTTGGCACTAAGCACATCACGAGAATGTTTGAATTTGATATCGGTCAAAATATTGACGTCGTAGTGTTTCTCCTGTAGGTAACGGTTAATGCTGGATCGTAAACACCTCAGACTTAATGGTTCGTACTCAGATTTATCGTTTTTTCTGACGTTCATGAAGAACCTGGCCATGTAATCCGCCAACTGAACCGAGTCAATAGACTCTTGAGATCTCAAACTATTTTGGGACATTAGATATTTCGTGAATATTTTGATGTCGGATTGCGTTTTTCTCGCAGTATTCTTGTTCCTCATGCTTTCTACGAAAGCTTCGGTATCATTAGTAGCATTATTAAATCGCCCCCCTGCATCCATTACACGTTTCGTCTCCTTTTCCAGGATTAATTCATCTAGTTCAACAATCCTTGCTGCCAATCCCTCCAAAATCTCCTCGCCAGTACTAGTCGCAATCGTTGTTTTTTGTTTACGCAGACGACAGGTGTAATACTAATAAGCAAAGCCAAATCCGGAAGCGTCGCCATCCGGAAATTTAGGTGGGGCTTTGTAAATCAATCTTTATTTTTTTTCCATGAAACGGCATTGATTCCATGCAAACACTTCGTTTATTTACATTAAAAGCTGACAGCAATAAGCGGAAACGGCAAAATCCGGAAATTGAGGAGGGGTGTGATATCACTCAAAGGGGGGGGGGGGGTTGATATCAACCGGGCTGATATCAACTTGTGGAAATTTGTAGACTTATAACACATACAAAAAGGGTGTTATTATTAGTAAACATATGATAATGTACAGTATATATGTTGTAACTGATAAGTCGGTAGAAAATGTTGAACATTCTTAAAAAATTCCGCCGTTGCGCTGCCTGAGCGTGCGACGGGACTACAGCGGCAGTACATCGGAAGTACTCCGGTATGGCTTCGTTGATGTCGATAGAACACCGGTAGCGCCCCGTAATGGATCGGCGGCTCTCCGGTGGCCTCAATGTGTACCGTACTGGTACCGATGTGATACCGTAGTACTTCCGAATAACACCAAAGCAGTTATGATGCGCCGCCGATGTACCAACGATGTAATACCGTGCTCCAGTCAACGGTGGCATACGTTAGAACAACGGCGGAGCCTTGGTTACACTGAGGTGACAGAAAGGTGGTATTTAGTAGCACATCGGCTCTTACATCGGTAGAACAACGGTATCACAACGGGAACGCCGGTATTATATTGGTATTGCTACTGTCAATTTTGGTTTGTTATGTGCTTTCTCGCCGTTGTTAATTGTTTGTTCCGGTTTAATCCCGGCGAGGTACATCGGTAGTGTGTGACAGGCCTTTACATTAATATAGTTCAGTTACACAGACTCGGACCAAAACGAATAAAGGTTACTTACTTTGAGAAATCTTTACCGTGACTCATTTTACCAACTGGATATCGTCATTACGCTTGAATGGCTATAACCTTAACATGCTATATCCCCTTTTATATCTGTTTCAGGAATCCGTTATCGCACTTGCCATAAATATTTCTAAGCTGTCAATAACAAAAGTCATGGAACCAAACGAGTATTTGGTCCAGGAACTCAATTTACCGCTGCTCCCTGTTGGAACGCGAGTACGACGTGGTCCGGATTGGAATCAAAACGATAACCAAGACTCTGATGGTCCTGGCACAGTAGTGTGCCACAACAAAAACGGTGGATTTTGTTGAGATTCCTTTATCATTCGATATTTTGTTTGTACAATTTTACTGCCATCTGTTCGTATGAGCAAAATCATTATTCAATTTGAAAACTCAAACCGTATTTTAAATTTATCACGAACAGAAGATTTCTAAAGAATATCACTGCCTAGGTATCTAGCTCATAAATGAAACAGACCATTTAATACAAAATTGCACTACATATATCTATGTCTATTTATCACACGAAACAAGCAAGTTCGCCTGCTTTCAATTTATTGTGTAGCTTTGATATATTTTAAGATTAGTAGGTTGTGCATATCAGAATATAGATCTACATTCAAAATAACATAAGAAGTCAAACTTTGCTTGAAGCATGCCTTTATGTATTTACATGCCTTATTTGATTGAAATTTAATCAGGGCAGTTATTTCACGAAAAAACCCCGAACAGAACCGAGTATTCCCATTGATAATGCGTATTTGATAAAGTCGTATTGGGGATCAACCCAAGCCAGTAATACGAATATACGTCTACATGTACGCATCAAATTTGATTGAAATCTGAAAATTTCGGAGCAGTAATTGCACAGAAACTAAAGTGTGAGAGACGGACAGTCATACATAATTATCCCCCGTATTCTCCTGGCGTATAATTTACGGAAATCTTCCTATGTATCTAGTTAAGCCAAATTGTATTTTTCTAATGTTTTATATCGAAATAATAAAGAGATTTTACGCATCTGCCCTTCGGCTTCATCAAAAAATTTAAACTTCCACCTGTTTTGCTCCTAGCTAAACCGGTCCTTGCAGGTAGGTCGTAAGATTTGTTTGTTTGTTTGTTTGATTTTGTTTAACGTCCTATTAACAGCCAAGGTCATTTAAGGACGGCATCCCCTGAGTGCAAGATGCATGCGTGTAGTGTATGTGTGTGTATTTTGGGAGGCTGCGATATGTTCGTTTTTGTCTCCTTGTGATAGCGCGGAAATGATGCCGACTTTATAGTGCTACCTCACTGAAACATACTGCCGAAGACACCCAGCAGGACGCCCCATCCGGTCACATTATACTGACAACGGGCGAACCAGTCGTCCCACTCCTAATTTGCTGAGCATTAAGCAGGAGTAGAAACTACCATTTTTAAAGACTTGGGTATTTCTCGGCCAGGGGACAGAACCAAAAGCCTTCCTCACAGGGGCGAACGCTCAACAAATGGCCAAAAGTGAGGCATTGCCAAGGGAGACATTACGGAAAAAAAGGTATTTAGAAAGGAGAGAAGAGATAAGGTCCCAAATTTAGTCGCCTCTTACGTTCATGCAATTGGGGGCAGCAGGTACAGTTCTTACGCCCTACCTGCAGGGCCAAGGATTGAATCTGCAGCCCCAATTGCATGATCGTAAGAGGCGACAAAATTTGGGATCTTATCTTTTCTCTTTTTTCTGAACAATTTAATTTTCTTCTTCCTAATGTATTCCTTGACAATGCCTCACTTTTGGTATTTAGTTGAGCGTTAGCCCCTGTGAGGATGGCTTGGGTTTTGGTCACATTATACTGACAACGGGCGAACCAGTCGTCCCGCTCCTAAATTGCTGAGCGTAAGAGTATAAACTACCATTATTACAGACTCTGGTATGTCTCGACCAGGGGACAAAACTCAAAGCATTCCTCACATGGGCGAACGCTCATTTAAAGACCAAACGTGAGGCATTGTCAATAGAGACATTAGGAAGAAGAAAGTTGTTTAGAAAGAGGAGAAAAGATAAGATCCCAAAATTAGGTCGCCTCTAAAGATCACGCAATTGGGGCAGCATGTTCTTAAGCTACCTGCAGGGACATGTAAAAAACACTAAGCATGTATCTTGTCTATGAATCAGACAAAATGAACAATAATTATTTATATATCGGACAAAATTGATGTACAATTACTAAATATTCATGTTGTTTATAATCTAGATATACAATAATGAATTAATGAATTATGTACAACAATACTAGATATTATATATATTTAGGGGAATTTATTCATAACAGACTACAAATATACCTCCTATATAGATGAAACGTAATAATGTGCAATAGGAATCGGCATAATTAACATGTAGTAGCGTTAAGTTGGTAAGTATTTATATACTTTGTATGTAATGTAATTTATATATATTCAGACTGCAATCTTAACACTTTAAATGTCTACTAAACAAATCCTGTAGAAATGCTGATTGATTCTTAATCTATTGATATAATATTTTACTTTATAAACGAGATCATTAGGCGTTTAAACGTGTATAGCCCTGCACTCATACGCACTATCATTATAGGTACTGTATCTGTGCTGTGGGACTGTGGTATAGTCCCCTTACTATACCACTGTTACGATCCTTGCCAAGTACTCTCCACAGACAATGACGAACGTGTAGTTAGGGATGATGGATCGGCACAAGTCGGCTGCAAGATTATAAGAGGTACTCTGGAAATGATCGCAAATTTGAAGATGAAATAGCCAGGGGGGTCAGACCCATCGTTGATACAAAATTAGTTTCCCTTATATGGACATAATCCTGTCACTCCTACAAAAGAAGAAGGAATTTAAAGTTATTTTTCCATTTTCCCTATATGGCTCCGCCTCTCTGCCCTAGGGGGTTAAAACCCACAGTTTATACAAAATTGGTTCCCTTTCACCCAAGGGTGCTTCGTCCCAAATTTCTTCTTCTGTATTTTGAAGAATTTGCTATGTTTCCCCTATTGGGCCCGCCCTCTGCCACAGGGGGTCAGACCCAATGTTGATACAAAATTTAGTTCCCTTCACTAAAGGATGATTTAGTCCAAATATGAACAAAATCCTGTCATTCCTACAGAAGGAGATTTTTTTTAAAGAATTTAATGGCCCCACCCTTAAGGCCAAAGGGGGGTCAGACTCACCATTTATACAAAATTGATTTCCCTTCCCACATACAGTTGGATGTTACTGTTCAAATTCAAATTCCCTTTTGCGCAAGGATGCTCTAGACCGAATTTGGATAAAGTCCCTTTATCCCTATGGCAGGAGAAGGAGTTTAAAGGTTTTACATCTATTTCAATTATTGGGCCCTGAGGACACCCACCATTTATACAAATTTGTGTCCCCTTTGCCAAAGGTTTTTCCAGACTTATTTAGGATAACATACTGTAATCCCTACGGTAGAAGAATTTTAAAGGTTTTATCTCTGTTTCCACTATTCGGCCCCGCCTCTCTGCCCCCAAGGTGGCCACACCCACCATTTATTCAAAATTGAATACCCTTGGCCCGATGATGCTCCAGACTTAATTAGGATAAAATCCCATAATCCCTACGTTAGAAGAATTTTAAAGGTGTTTCCCATATTTCAATTATTTGGCTCCGCCCTCTGCCCCCAGGGGTGCCACATTTATACAAAATTGAGTCCACTTAGCCTAAGGATGCTTGAGACCAAATTTAGTCAAAATCTACCTGGCCGTTTTAGACTAGTAGCGTTTTAAAGGAAAAGTTGACGGACGGACGCTGCGATATGACATAAGTTCACCATGGTGAGCTAAAAATGAAACGTCTTCGCAAAAAATATTTTGATAATGGTATGCAGCATATCATGGTCAATCAAGAATACGACTGTATATTACATATTTAGTATCCGTTATCTGAATTAATAAGATCATAATGCGTAACCTTCTGGAGCATATTGAGTTGATTTTTCTAGACGTTTATGGTGTGTTGCCTTTTGACGTTCATATGGTTGTATTTAGATGTGGATTTTATTTTAAGTTCGTTGATATTTTTGTGTGTATTGTTTAACGGCCCATCGACAATATAAGTTAATTAGGGCCAACAATACTGTAAAAAGAGACATTCACGAAAATATACACATCAAACCAAAACTTAATAGCTTAAGAAATTTGTTAAGGATTACAAAAAATACATCAATATAGAACAAATTGGCTGTACAATATATCATATTTTATTGTAAAGGTCAATAAAGTGTAAATAGTCATATAGTAATTGCACAGAAACCAGAAACTGTATCGAATAATCTTTTCATAGACGGTACATCATACAATCTGTCACGTATTTGTTTGAAATCAGCCCATTTCAGAGCATTTAATCATTAAGTGTCTGACTGTTAACGGTTGATCGCATGCATGACAATAAGGCTGTTCTTCCTTACGCAAAATGTAACCATGTGTGATGTAGGTATGGACTATGCGCAGTCGCGATAGGACACTTTCCTCTCTGCGGTCTGCTTTACTTGTTACACATAAACCCACATCAGGTTGAATTGCAAATAACTTGCTGTTTAATTCTTCAGACCATTTACTTTGCCAATTCGTTTTAATAAAATGTGTTATAGAAGGTTTAAATCAGAAAAAGGCAGTTTAATATCTTTCGGCGGTAGGTTAAGGGCTGCTTTAGCAGCTTTATCTACCGCCTCATTTCCGTTTATTCCGACATGACCTGGTATTCAAATCAAGATCAGATGGCAAAACAATAAAATTCTGCTAGTACCAAGAGCGATGTTTTGTATGAGAATATTGTTCAAATTCTGATTTCTAATACATTGTAATAGTGACAAAGAGTCAGAACAAAGTATTTCTTTGTTAATTATATTTTTTTCAATTTCATCCAAAGCCAGACCAACGGCAGTAGCTTCAGCTGTAAAAAATGTTCTTGTTTTTCTTTACTTTGATGCCAGATGCTGTATTTTTTGATAATTAAATTGCAGGCCCTGGCTGGACTCATGGTGATGATGACGGAGGTCAGGGATTATGTGGCGTTGTGTGTTTGTGTACAAGGAAAGGCATGGTTACGGTAATATTCAGTATTGTTTAACGTACCATCAACAGCTATGGTTATTTAAGGACGACCTCCCCTGTGTGTTTTTGGAAGGCTGCGATATGTTTGTGTTTGTCTCCTTGAGATAGTGCGGAACTGATACCGACTTTATAGTGCTACCTCACTGAAACATACTGCCAACGACGCCCAGCAGGACACCCCACCAGTTCACATTAAACTGACAACGGGCGAACCAGTCGTCCCACTTCTAAATTGCTGAGTCTTAAGTAGGAGTAGAAACTGTCATTTTTACAGACTCTGGTATGTCTCAGCCAGGGGACTGAACCCAAAGCCTTCCTTATAGGGGTGAACGCCCAACGCCAAAAGTGAGACATTGTCAAGGGAGACATTAGGAAGAAGACAGTTGATTAGAAAGAAGAGAAAAGATAGGATCAAAAATTTAGTCGCCTCTAATGATTATGCGATGGGGGCAACATGTATAATTCTTACGCACGACCTGGAGGGACGTCATTTATAAATTTTAACATATTTGACCCATGTGACCTTGAATGTTCAAGGTCGTGCATTTCAACAAACATGGTAGCCCTTCATCCAAGCATGACAATGGTCAAATATCAGCATTCTGGGCCTCATGGTTATTTATAAGTCATTTAAAGATTTAAACATATTTGCCCACATTGACCTTAAATATAAGTCGAAGTCATTCATTTGAACAAACATGGTAGCCTTTCATCCCAGCAACCTACTGGTCAAATATCATCACCCTGGGCATTTTGGTTATTCGGAAGTGTTTTTAAAGCTTTTGACACATTTGACCCCTGTGACCTTGAATATAGGTGAAGGTCATTCATTTGAACAAACTTGTTAGCCAGTCAACCCTGCATGCTACTGGCCAAATATCATCATCCTGGGCATTTTGGTTATTCAGAAGATGTTGAAAGTTTTTAACATATTTGACCCCTGTAACCTTGAATATGGGTGGAGGTTATGTATTTGAACAGGCGGTGTAGCCCTTAATCCCAGTTTGCTTCTGGCCAAATACCATTACCCTAGGCCTTTTGGTTATTAAGAAGTTGTTTAATGTAAAATATTGACAACGGACGACGCACCACGGTATAAACTCAATTGGCCTTTTGGGCCAGGTGAGCTTAAAATCATAAATGTTATCTTTGAAGTCAAAGAGATCGAAAATGGATACGGGCATTAACGAGGCTGAATTTATATCAATGACTATTCAATTACGGATATATTCTGATAATACTTCTGTTTATCTTCATTCCGCTGATGTTGTTAGGACACTGCGAAAATTCGTGATCAACATTTGCATCAAACTGACACTTTACTGTAGCATTTGGCAGTTTCGTTAGCTGCTAACTTAAGTAAATACATATTACGAAAAGGTTTTCATTATATGTATTTGAATAGTCATTGATATAATAGGACATTTTAAACTTAGTGTGGTGTTTTAATGTCAATCAGTATAGTCAAGAAATGTTAAAGAAATTCATTTCATACGCTGTATTATAGGTTCGTTGGCCAAGTAGAAAGATTTGGAAATACAGATACGGGGATGAAGTCACATTGCAGGACACTTCGGGGGAGTAAGTATTGTTCAATTCAATGGAAAATGTATTTAACATATTATTGAACAATTACAATAAGACACTTCAACTTCATTTTTACAAATTGAACATGATTAGGGAAATTAAAATACTCATTTTGTAAAAATTCATTTGTTTTGCATTGATATCAATTTACCATTTCTTTTAGACAAGCACAGGCATCAGGGTATGAAGGCAACAAATTTGAACCGGGGAACACACTGACATTATCATCAGACACTCATTCTAAACCATACAAGAAAGTTAATTTCAGGCCTTATTCTACCTACATCAGAGACTCAAATACCCAGTTTCTGAAGCTAAACGCATTCGACTATCCTCTTCGACAAGGTAAACGTTTTTGCATATTTAAACGGGTTCAGAAATTTAGATTTTTTTTAATAAATTAATATTTCAACCTTATAAGTGGATCTTCCATTGTCGGACGAGATTGGAGATGACTTTTATTGTCTTGCCTGTCCCATTATGTTATTTTATTTCGAACAATAAACATTTTTAATGAAGTATTGTAATTGCTGATTCCATCCGACAGTTATTTTTAAGGAATACGATAGATATATTAATTCGAAACGGAAAGTGCTAAATACAAATGACACATTGTGTATCTCCTACTTACGCATGCGCAAAGCTAAATGTTTCTCTAGATTTTTTCATGCTTTCAACAATATTACCAGTATGTTACATCATTTTACAAAGAAAACTTATTTGGTTAAATACATTTTGTGCAATGTAAACAGAAATTCAGGACAGTGTGCCTGAAGTTCGATCAATACCAGAACCAGCAGTACTTCCAAACAGTATACCGGAAGTTCAATCGATACCTGAACTAGACAAGAGTATCCCATCTGTATGGAGTTATCAGCAGGAAGATAAAGTCAAATGGACTCCGTTTGATACATGCAACACTAGAAAGCTAGAACCTGACTGGTCCAAACAACGTAAAACTACAATGGTTTCAGTAAATAACAAAAGGTAATCTATGATCAAAACTGAAATAAAAATAATGAAGAAATTAGCGCGTTTTTTCAATTCATATATCTTCACTGTTGTGTTTCTTAATCTATTTCACCGATTTAGTTGTTTCGAGAAAGACACCGACGTATTGTCGCTGACTATCTGTATCTTCATGTCGATCATCACCAGTTCCTTGTTGTCGTGATTTCATTATGACTTAATAGCAAATGGATTAACGGAATCGCGTTTGATACCATGCATGTGTACTATTTAAAAGCCAGTCGTCACGATAGGCTGGCTGTAAGCAGGAGAACCTCAAGATGTTATTGGATAGATAATGAATGATTCCCAACATTACCTGTGCCACGGTGTAAATAGTCTAAACATGTTCGTATACCAACATATGTCACCTTTCATTTAATTGTTAATTGATATCTATATACATCGGTTTACGCGATAATTATTCCGTAAGTTTGGCCCATGTTAAGTGGAAATGTTTTATTGCATTTAATGACACTTGTTTTTGGAATATGTTGTCGCTTTTGTGTTCGCGAAATTCGGTGACATCTACAATAATGGAAAAGTAATAAAATGCTTTATTTATTTCAATTTAAACACTATTTAAAGTCAACGACAGAAACCAATATTCAACAAATGACCTGATCCTCATTTGCAAATAGGTCACTATCGCAAATTGAAAGAGACTGAAAGGGGTTATGATTCCTAAATTGTACTGTACATTCACGATATCATTTAATGCATACATATCCATACATGTAATAACAATGGTATCTTTAAATTGACTTAAATAACAAATTGTAAAGCTGTTACTTTTATTAACATACGACATATTCCTGATTTCTATTAGCCATAAA
Source organism: Mizuhopecten yessoensis (assembly GCF_002113885.1). NCBI lineage: Eukaryota > Metazoa > Mollusca > Bivalvia > Pectinida > Pectinidae > Mizuhopecten > Mizuhopecten yessoensis. The sequence goes on along the minus strand of NW_018407390.1, from coordinate 1,988,152 downwards.
TTATACACTTGAATTAGTTTTTGTGCTTACAGTTACAGAGTCGTATTTTCAAAGAGGACAATGCATTCCAGTGGCGGCAATACTGATGGAAAACAGCTCAAATGTAATGTCAAACGGGTAAGTAGCCTGCAAATTACATGGATTTATTAATAGATTTAAGATGTGATATTCAACGTTCAGCATTCTAAAGTAAACGCACATAATGTTACATTTGTATATCATCATCAAATAACCAAGAACATTGTGGTATTTTACTACACGGAATAACATGAACGTTTTCAACTAAACTTGAAAACCTTATATTAACTACTAATCCAAGAGGGTGTTGGTCAATCGAAGGGTACATCGTTTGCTTTTACACCTTTGTATTCGAGTCTTGTCTGATAGAGTTTTCTCCAGTAATTATGTGGCGTAAATGACAGAATGCAGGTTTATAATATCCGATTATTTTTTTTTTGATTTTTTAGGAACAAAAAAATGAACAAGATGTCAAGCATACGTTCGATTGACAATTTTCATATTTTATCAGCAGCAACATTTAAATTTAATCGTTCAGTTTTCACTGAATGTGGCAAGGAGCGAAACGGAAAAGAATGTCTTGAAGTCACCAGAAAACAACTTCAGGAACCAGTACGACATCAAAACAAACAGAAAGACTTAAAATCCCATAAACTTCAAAGAAATACCAGACCCTCCAGGGGAGTTTAATTTCCATGCATCATATGCTGTCTTCTGTCAAATGATTTGAAAATAACAAAGTCACAAAAGGTCCAAGAAAAAGTTCATATAATTTTATGGTGATAGACATTCAAATATCGTGTTTGATAACTGAAACTTGATTACTTGACAAATGTTGCAACGCTGATAACGGATGCAAAAGCAGCAGATCACCAACATTTATAGGAAATAATTGGAATTATTCAAACAAACTCCGGCCCTGCTATCTCAAATCTAACCTCTAAGAACGTTCTGAAACTAAGGATCCCTTTTCACTACCATAAAACCCGGAACTATGCATTATACACGTTTTATTCTGGCGCGACTATACCAATGCCTTGTGGATGTTTCCATGGACCTTTTCAGGGTTATGAAATTGTTTTTGTTTCTTGAAAAAGAAAATCAAACTGGGTGCATCTTCATGAAATAATCTTTTTCTTTTGATAAGTGGCGCACAGAAACTAAAACTGTCAACACTTCTGCGCACTGCTCTCTTTTATGAAAACACAATATTTGCAAATTAAATGAAAATCAAGCCCAACCAAAAAAAAAGGTTCAGTACTATGTAGCTAAGAATGAAAATAAAATCGGGCTAGTCTCTCGACGCCTGGACCCGTGAATAAAACGATCGCTCTACCCTACTGAGCTTCCGGGTCAATGATATTCACATGTCCCTGTTCTGCTACAGTTATGTCTAAAAACAAGTGAAGGACGATCAGGAAAAAAACTAGTGCAATTCTCTTCTGTTGTGCGCGCGTTTGAAAAAGGATACTAACTTACTTCTCAAAATACTTATTCCCTTTCAAATATTTTATCATTAAATTACTACTTTTAGTCAGAGGGATATTCAAAGTTCATCTTATCAGTAATGCATGATTTCAATAAACGAAATACAACCCTAAAATTTGATCTAATTTGGAGAAAGATACAAATGCAGTAAGATTCCGGGGTAAGGTAATTTATTCGTGAACTTACCAAACAAAAATTGTCTTCCTTACTTAAACTGATTCACGTTGATTTTGACAATACCCATGAAGTGGTTGCAAAAAGCTAGTCGAGGGACTTTGTTTGGTTTTATTTGTATATAATAATTGGTTAGGATGGTATTTTTCCATCCAAACTATATCTTGATTTTATTTTAAATCTTTATAAAACACAAGAGTATAAGTAGAACTGATGAATGCCCCCTGCAAACAACTTTATCGGAGCCTTTTCCTATTTGTGAATGTTGCATTTGGTTAGATTTATGACACATATTGGTAAAAATATGTCAAAATGGGGAGTTTGGAAGAAGAAAATAATGTTTCCACATGTTACATATATCTGTACAAGTATCTGACACATAGCATATGCTTCAATTATGAAATATAAAGGCATATTTTACTGATCATTAATGTATTCTGCTATATGCCAGCTCTAAGCACTGATAGTTATGTGTGTCTATGAATATGTAATGAATGGTAGTTAATTTTGTGGGAGAATTCAAACACGGGCCTTTTTTAAATTTCATTTCATGATCCTATCTTAAATGTGGACAAAATTATAAAGGCAATAACTCTGTAAATAAGAGGTTGGTCGCCCTAAATTTGGTACAGTGCACATCGCCTTAGTACATGTATGACTGATATACTCAGCAAGTTTCATGATCCTAGATTAAATGCTGGCAAAGCTAAGCTCCGCACACGACATTTTGGCAAAGTGCAACAAAGGGCATTTACTCTGTATTGATCTACATGTACATGTTGTATCCAATCGCACAGTTGTGCGGAGAGAAGCGCACAACGAGGCGAACGATTGTTAAATCGCACCATGTGTGGACGATGTGCGGACGATGTGTGAACGATGTATGCACGGTGTGCGCACGCCTTTTTTGGTGCGTTGTGCGGTCACACAACTGAATATATATCGGTTAAGTAAGTTGAAAACAAGATCGAGTTGTTGATCACTCAAGTGTATCCGCAATTATTTACCAATAGATGCTTACTTATATTGTAATGTGTTTTTCTTATTTGATGTATTTCATAGCTGTAATACTGTCCGTTCTATGTATAATGAGGGTTCTCTAGACGGATAATCAAAGCTCAAAAGAATGCTGTAATGCTAGATCAATATGATCTTCTCGAAATGGTTGGTTTATGTCTTTATTTAAACACAGGTTTTTACGCCATTTCTTGATCTCTTATCTTTTTTTCCAATACCAGCCTCGACTGCCAGAAATCCATCTGTTTTGTGTTCTCATATTTCTTTTTACGTTTCAGTTTTTCTTTTGATATTCTCATACAATACATAAAGATACAATGCTTTCCAATTTCTTATTTTCTCATCATTGTTACACTATATCACTATAGCTACAATTTTTAAGTTGTACTTTGATTTTCTTTAATGAATTATTTAATAAAAAAGCAGCCGTGCTAAGAAGGGACGACACTATAAATAGCTAGATTTAATACCAAAGTATCAGGGAGACAGGGTATATTGGTGTGCTTGCCTTCTTGTGATAGTACGAATCTGATGCCGACTTTATAGTGCTATTTCACTGAAACACAATGCCGAAGGCACCCAGCACAACATTCCGCCCGGTCACATTATACTGACATACTTTTGTATGTCTCGGCCTGGGAACAGAACCCATTGCCTTCCTCACCTGGGCAAACGCTCAACATTCAAGCCAAAAGTGAGGTGTTGCTAAGCAAGGCGCTAGGATATCAAGTGACTGGAGTTTTTAATGAAAAGTATGCAATTATAAAGTGCTATATAAATGATCTAACATCATACTATACGACTTTTGAAGCTGATATTCTGTGTCATTTTGACATCTATAGCATGAATACTTTTGTCATCTATAAAATTACATTCACATTCCGTGATACCGTATGTAAAACGTTATTTATCGAACATGCAAGAGGTTTGCGTTCTTACCCCGCAATCAGTATATATGTGTATTACAATACACATTGCAGGTTGTGGGGGTATGGCTATCTGTCTGTGTACTAGGCCCCTGGACTAGTTTATATCATAAGATCCAAAAATATGAAATACTTTGACCAGTTTTTTAAACACATACATGTACAGTATACCGATGATAAGTTAGGTATATTTTAGTTGCCAAGCAAGGCACTAAGAAACAAAAGGTAGTTAGAAGTAGATAGAAAGATAACGATTCCAAATATTGCAATGGGTGCAGCAGATGTATTTTGATCGTTTTTTTGTCCCGAAATAGAGGACACCAAAGCAAATCCGTAAGTCTGTAGGGGTCTCCCACGCTAGTCTCCTCCTACGATGCATGCAGTGGGTAACAGCAGGTGTATTCTTTTCCCGCTCCCCTAACAGCAGGGGTGATATATTGTTAATGAGGTAAACAACGGTTACAAAAACTCTAATACTACATTGGCGTAATATAACTTTACATGTATTGCACATACCTTCTTATATCATCTCGGTAATTTGTTGACAATATGTACACTACACTACGCATGCGTGTCCATATGCTTCACTAACAGAATATTATTACTTCGCGATCTTGACGTATATGTGTACTGCACATTTTCGCGCGCCATGGTCGGTAATTTACAAACATGTCACGAGGCCATGTGAACGACGCCGTGACCTAAACATGTCCAACTCCAATTTGAAAAGTAACCTATACTAGGCGAACAGGGAATATATGATTTGCTGTTTTCGTCAGCATTGTGACCATATTGGTAACCTTTGCTAGATATAATGTGCACCACTAATAAGATATGTTAATGACATATGTTTAACCATGTGCTGTTGTATGTACATATATTTATAAGCGTAGTCTGCCTCCCCTCGTTGTGACATATCTCATTCCTCAATAGAACCATCGCACTGACCCGTGCACAAAAGTTAGAATATGAACTGTGACCTCGTACATGAACCTCGATGTTGTCCATCTTGTACTTATTTATTCTTTCTAAACCCAACCCCAAACTCTCCCTGGTCCTCTCATTTACATGACAGTAGCGTTGTTCGAGAACACCACTGTTTCACGCTTTTGTAAACCAGTACTGATGTGACATAATGCCAATATCATTACCGCTATACCGTGCTCGGATAGGATTATTAAACAGAAAACCTTTTTCGAAGTTCTGCAACATCTTTTAAAGTAACGCCAGATCTCGTTGCTGTCTGGGATTTTGTGAGAGAACTCAGATATTTTTGCATATTTTCTGCAGTGTGTAATTCACTTGTTGTGTATAATATCCGGTTATATTCAGGTAAATCCAGGCCCTTTGAATAGTTCTTCCGAATCTTCCTTTCTATCTAGTACTGCAACCGACTACTATGGCAGTACGAAGTGTTCGTTTGTACAGTTGAATTTCAATAGTCTCCGGAATAAGATGGACATATTATTTTCGGAACTACATCATGTTTGTCTTAATTATATATATAATGTGAACTATCATTCATTTATCTTGGCCCACCATCAATGACAGCTTAGCAGATTTTACCTTTCTAAGTAATTGCGACCCTTATTGTCATATTAAATCAGACCGTGTAAGTTAAAAACGACATACCCGCTAGGCGTTGCTCAGATTTAGAGCTACCTACTGTTGAAAACGTGTGGGTAGAACTCAATTAAGCAGGTACCTTTGTACTCTATTGCACTTTTTACAGGCCTCCCAATTCTCCAGTCACTCTATGGGACCATATTTCACTTGGTTTTAAAACTGGGTGTGACAATATCATTCTAACCGGTGACTTAAACGCTAATTTACTAATAGCCAGTCCGGTTCACATTTACGTGAACTGCTACAAATCTTTAATGTATCCCAAATGATTTGGTCTCCTACATTTTATACAGAAAATTCCTCTTCTCTGCTTAATGTTATTTTTGTTAATAATCCTTACTTGATAGATAAATGCTCTATTGGAGCAAGTTTCTAGACCAGCCTCTTAAGTATCATTTTCCTATCTACTGTAGCCTGAATAACTGTACCAAAAAAGTAGTCACTTAAACGTAACATTTGGTTGTATGACCAAGGTAGCTAAGACATGGGAAAGGGCTTGATATAAGTTGTAAAACTTGTGCCCAATTCCATTGCTATGTAAAAAAAGGCAATAAAATATGTTTAAAACAAAACAAAAAAGACATGAATAGAGAAAAACTGTCAAGCTTGACTTGAATGATGTTTTAATAAATGATGATTTAGACGGTTTTCCTGATTCACTCACTAACACCGCCAAGGAATGTGTTCCAATCAAAGTAGTAACAATACGTTGCAGATAACCTCAATGGATGAGAAGAGAAATTCGTTAACTAACACGAAAGAGGAAAAGACAGTTTAGATTGAATGATCGGGAACCACAAAGGATTGGGTTAAGTATAAAAGAGTAAGGAACAAATGTGCAATCATAATACGTAATTCAAGAACTAAATATGATCGTAAACTTTGTGCTATACTAGGTTATAATACACGTAGAAAGTATTGGTGAAAAACGGTAGGTTTGATTTGTTTTAATTTAGTTTAACATCCTATTAACAGCTAAGGTCATTTAAGGACGTGCCTGCATGAGTGTAGTGCATGCGTGCTTGTGTGTGCGTATGCAGAAGAAAACAAAGATAATTAAGAGAAGTGAGTAATATAAAGATCTCAAATATTTCTGTTGGTTGCTTTTGTGCCCTTAAGTAGGGTGGAGGGCACAAAGCATATCCCAAATTCTGCAGGAGCTCCCATATTAGTCGACTCTCATGCCCGCAGGTGCATTTTTTTCTCGACTCCCGATCTGCAGGGGTGCTTCAATACCGAAAAAATATGGAAATATTATGTTTAGGTAAATAATAATCTAAATGTAAGGTTTGAAACTAATAAACCCGCTCCTAAATAAACCAGAACTGTAAGCTAAAGGCTAACTAAGGTAAAGCATTGCAAAAGCAATCCATAATCTTCACAAGTAATGATTATTTGTTTTGACAGTGCTGTACTCTTATTAAAGTATATAGGTCACTGACATACTTACTGTACTTCCTCCAAATTGCAAAATATACTTCCAAACAAAGGGCCATAACTCCTTTTAAAAAGGATTGGAATTAAAAAGTACTACTTGGATGCGCAACGTCAGGGGGCAGTTACCAAATCTGTAAACTTTCTTTGAAATTGGCCCAGGAGATAAGGAGAAGTTGTCAACAAAGGGCCATAACTGCATAAAAAAGAATTGGAAAAAACACCTGGATGCACATCATCAGGGGGAAGTTATCATATCTGAAATTGTTTTCAACAAAGGACCATTGTTCCGTAAAAAAAATGGTCAGAATGAAAAAGTAATACCAGGATGCACAACTTCAGATGATAGTTTTATACCAGGACACACAACATCAGGTAATAGGTATCATATCTGTTGAAAATGGTCCATTACGTTAGATGGAGTTGTCCAGACAATCCTTTTCTGCGGACAGACAAGCTAATTCCAGATTGCCTCTTTGTGATAGTCCGGATCTAGTGCCGGCTTTATAGTGCTATCTCACTGAAATACCATGCCAAAGGCATCAAGCATGGATCATTCCGCCTAGTCACATCATACTGACAACGGGTGAACCAGTTGTTACCATTTCCCCAAATGCTAAATGTTCAGCAGGGATTAACAACTACCATTTTAAGGACTTTGGTTTGTAACGGCGTTAGGACAGTACCTATTGCACTTCTCATCTAGGCAAATGTTTAACACTATAGTCAGGTATTGCCAAGCAAGGCACTACGAAATATATAAAGATCCCAAATATTGCAATGGTTGCAGCAGATTTATTTTTGTCTTTTTATTTTGTGTCACCGAATAGAGGACACGAAAGCAAATTCCCAACTCTGCAGGGAGTTCCCTCATTAGTCGCCTCTTACGATGCACTTTTTCTCGTTCAACGACCTTCAGGGCCTCGAGGAACGACTGGAGCAATAGATCCACATAGCGGTTGGTGTATATCATACCTTCATAGTACTTCCTCACTAAAGTTTGTTTGTTTGTTTGTTTATGTTTAACGGCCCATCGACGGCTGTGGTCATTTAGGGCCATGGTGATTTATTTATTCACTTTACTTTTTTAACAAACATGTGAATAGCGAAGATAAAATCAGATAAAATGGTTCATTTTAAAAGTATTCGCATTGTATGTGTAGATAATTAAAAATAATAAAAGGGGGTTAAAATAATAAAAGAGATAACGAATAGATGATATGGAATATGCGATATATATATAACGTCAAAAAGGATAAGGTGGGTTAAAAGACATCAGAGTCTATAAAATAGACCGATGTCTTTCAAATAGTTAAATAATGCCTTCGAATCCACGGAACTGAAAAGTGTTTTCATATCCGGGACTCGGAAGTAGTTATCACGAATGTGTTTAAAATCGGAACATTCTATTAAAAAATGCTCCACTGTAAATGGAGTGTCACATGCGTGGCATGAAGGTATATCTTCTCGTTTTAAAAGGTACGAATGAGTAGGATATGTGTGCCCAGTGCGGAGCCGAGCGAGGACAACTTCCTCTCTACGATCTTTCCGACTGGGAATAGATGTTTTAAGTTTCGGTTGTATCTTAAAAAGTTTGTTGTTGGTCTCCAGAGACCAGCGTTTCTGCCATTCATTTTGAATGGCTGTACGAATAGTAGGTTTAAAATCTGTGTATGGTAGTTTGATATTTGTTTGTTCGAGATTCAATGCATTTTTTGCTTCCCTGTCAGCAAATTCGTTGCCTTTTATTCCGACATGGCTCGGAATCCATAGTAAAGTTATTTTAGACTTTTTTAATATACGAGATATTCGATGAGCAAGGTTTTGTACGATTGTGTTTTTAGGATCTCGTAACTGTAAACTCTGTAGGACAGATAGAGAGTCTGAACAAATAATTGCCTTTTTAATGCGGTGTTCATCGATATGGTCGAGGGCCAAACCAATGGCGCATGCTTCAGCAGAAAAGATGGAGGCGCCGTCTGGTAGTCGGACTGAAGTGCAAGTATTGGCAGTACAGCAGGCTGCTGCCACTTTCTCACCTTCTTTGGAGCCATCGGTGTAAAGTTGTGTATGAGAAGGGTAATTCGAAATGCATTCCCGAAAGGAGGATTTGTGTTCTTCGGGCATAACACTTGATTTCCCTCGCTCATGTAATGTAAAGTTAAAATCGGGGGTTTGAATGGTCCACGGAGGAACATCAGATATGTTAAATTCAGCTATGTCCGTCAATTTTATGTTGAGTTCTTGCAGGAAATTCAAAATTCGGATACCAAATGTTGGCAGAAGTTTTTGGTTTTGCGTAAATATGTTTTGGTATTTGGGGTTGAATACTTGGTTGAAAGCAGGATTTTTAGGGTTTGATTTTAATTGAGTTGCAAATTGTAATGAAAGTTTTATTCTTCTGTCATAAAGGGATGGTTCATTTGCTTCCACGTACAGGCTTTTTACAGGTGTTGTTCGAAAAGCTCCCAGGGCAAGACGTAGCCCTTGGTTATGGATTGGATCTAGCATCTGAAGGTACGAACTGCGCGCTGACCCGTATACCATAGAACCATAATCCAGTTTTGTTCGAATAAGTGATCTGTATAGGCGCAAAAGCATTTCACGATCCGCTCCCCAATCAGTATGAGAAAGGACTCGTATAATGTTTAACGCCTTGGAACACTTATCCTTCAGATACTTTATATGTGGTATGAAAGAGAGTTTCGAATCAAAAATGAGGCCGAGAAATTTAGTCTGTTCAACAACAGGAATTCTAGTGCCATCGAGTGTTAGATTTGGGTCATTGTGTGCTTTTCGTTTTTGACAGAAATGCATGCACACAGTTTTGGATTTAGAGAATTTGAAGCCGTTTTCGTCTGCCCAATTTTGTAGTTTGTTTAAACTCTGTTGAAGTTGTCGTTCTATCGTGTGCATGTTCTTAGATCTGTAACAGATCAAGAAGTCATCCACAAATAACGACCCTTCTGTTGATTGACCAAGACATTTGACTATATCATT
>NW_018407390.1:1960189-1977573 GCF_002113885.1 Mizuhopecten yessoensis | reverse complement strand
GTCGTGAAACGGGATGGGTCCCCCGTGAGGATTTTCAAGTTCTGTTGACCAGCCATGTCTGGGACTTGTGAGCCCCAGGCAGGTATGTCTTCAGAAACTTGAACCGAAGCATCCTTGACCGTGACACTGTCAACCGGCGCCTTGCCTCGAGTCACTTGTGCGTAAGAGGGTGTAGCAATGTCTGCACTCCCGACTATCCTCCTGGCCTCGGGGAAAGAGACACCTCGGGTATATTTAACCCGTAATATCTCCCTCTCCTGGCTCCAGGTAGGGCAGTCGCGAGAAGAGGCAGCGTGCTTCCCCTCACAGTTGACACAGCGCAGGTTGGCGATGTCACAGTCATTTTGCTCGGTGTGACCCTCACGGCCACAATACTGGCAGATCGATTTTCGTCTACATCGCTTTTCGTGATGACCGTACTTCTGACAGTTTCGGCATCGCAATGGATTTGGGATGTAGACGGAAACGTTGTACCTCTGGTATCCGATTGTTAGTATTTGGGGTAGTGTTGGCGTTGAAAAAGTGATGATGAAGGTGTTTGTTTTGATTGTATCATTGTTTCTCCTGATCACCATCCGCCTCACCTCAGAGACCGGGACGCTCTCCTCCTGGAAATATGCCAGTATGTCTTCATCGGTGTCATTGCGCAAGGCTGGGCACCTGATTACCCCCTTGCTGCAATTAAGTGATGAGTGTGGTTTCACACTGACACCGATGCCGGCAAAACTGGTTGTTCCGAGTAGGTTCATCGCCTGTTGTTGGCGATAAACCTCTATAAGGAGATCGCCCGATCCCAATGGCTTAACGGATTTCACATCCCCTGCGATTCCCTGGATGCCCTTCCTCAACAGAAGTGGCGACAACGCGGCCGTTGTTTTACCACTCTGTGTGGAGGTCATCACAAGGAATTGCGGGAATTGGGTGTTCTGTGTTGCGTTTTGTGTTGTTTTTGAGCTAGGGTCATCGTTCCTGATTTTGGTATGTCCGTCGTTTTGGTGGTTTTTATCTTTACCCATGTGTATATTTGTTTGTTTCACGATCTATGCCTCCACCCGCCACGGAGCCCAACAAGGGGACACTGGTGTGACGCGGATATCCAGCGCCAAGTGTCGGAGATACATAGAATAGTATACTCGTAAGAATATACATACTATTTGAAAGAGTATACTCTCGCGATTGACCCTGAGCCACCGCCTTCTTGGGAGTATGTAAACCAAGGGCTCGGCGTGACCAGCCGATTGGTGATAGAGGGCCCATATCACCTCTCGTCTACCCAGAGTCCGAAGCCAAAGCAGTATGTTGCAGAATATCGGATCATGTCTCCTTCCTATCAAGAGTTTGACAGTGATTCCGACTCTGCTCAGCTACCAGGATCTTCTTCCCCCAGGAATACGAGATGCAACCCACGGCAAACAGGTTGGCTCAAATTGGAGCTACTGTCAAAGCCTTCTGCTACGATGACGCCCAGCGCGCCACAATCATACCCCCGAAATGATCACATACGCACTGAGCACCAACGTACCCAGCCTCGGGACGTGGACCCAGCTTTCTTGGAGGCCCCTCACTAAAGACGATACCGAATGCACCTCGCACGTGCTATTTCACTCAGACAACGGGTTAACCAGGAGTTAGCATTACCCGAAACGCCGAACGTTTTGCAGAAAATAACAAAAATCATTTTAAAGGTCTTACGAATGTCCTGGCAATTTTTCATTGTTATATTTAAAAGTATAAATTTTGGTTTAGTTCATTTGTTGCTTACTTTTATGATAACTTTAAAATATTTGCTGCATAAGTAACATTAACATGAGTAATTATAAGGAACCGATTAACAAGTTGACTTTGGTCAACCTATGTAATCTTTCCATTCATTGATGGCGTTGCACCAACACTAAAAAAATTATACCTAAACGCTCAAAAGAAATAATGCATGTATGTTAAATGAATTCACCTAGGATACCCAGTTTCCTACCGTTTTATCATTACCAACAGTGTATGATGGTTCACAGGGAAGCGGCATCACACCGTTAGTTAACGTATGGTGCTATATTAAAATGATCAGTATAATTGTCACAGCAGTATTTTTAACGTGCTATTAACATAACAGCTAAGGTCATTTAAAGACGTGCCTCTATGTGTGTTGTTGTGTATGCGTGCATGTGTGCCGGGAACGGGATATGTTCGTTTACATGCCTTCTTGTGATAGCGCGGATCTGATGCCGACTTTATAGTGCTACTATGCAAATGCCACCCAGCACAGCATTCCACCCACCCCCTGCAGGTGGGGGATCGGGAAAACAATATACCTGCTATTACCGACTGCGTGTATCGTAGGAGGCGACTAATGTAGGAACCAACTGCAGAGTTCGGGATGTCCTTTGGAGTCCTCTATTTGGGAACACAGAAGCGACCAAAATAAATCTGCTGCACCTGTTGAATATTTGGAATCTTTTCCTTTTTACTTCTAACTACCTTTTAGTTCCTTATGCCTTGTTTAGCAACACTTTGATTTTGGATTGAATGTTGAGCGTTCGCCGAAACGAGGAAGACAATTTGTTTGGTCCCCAGGTCGGGACATACCATAGTCATAAAAAACAGAAGTTGTTATTCTATGCTTAACGTTTAGCATAGAGGTTAATGGGAAATGTGACTGGGCGGAATGATTGGTTTTGTTTTGTTTAGTTTTGTTTAACGTCCTATAAACAGCTGAGGTCATTTAATGAAGTGTCTTAATGTGTGTAGTGTATGCGTGCTTGCGTGTGTGTATGCATGAGACAGGGTTTGTATGTGAAATATAAAAATGATAATGGACATACTGGACCACAGGTACTAGCCTCGTATGTCTATACACCTATAATATAATCGAGGTTGCTCACTCGGTCCTCGCAGTACAGTGTTTTTACGATTGGAAACAAACTTGCTTGTATCATAGTTCATGTCCTTTTATTATCATATCGGACACCCGAATCCAGTTTTCAAGCTGGTCAGGCTGACGATCGAAAAATCTGAACATAGCCAGTCATTTTCTCTTAATTTTTGTGAACTCGGCGCTGATTTGCTTCTAAAAGGTAGGGTCAACGCCTATGAAGGTTTAACATCAGCATCGGCCCCCGCTTGGAATTTCAAAACATGAAAAATTAGAAAAAGGTACGGGTATAGGAAGCTTAAATAAGGAACTGTTAGTTTCAGAATTCATTTTAGGATAAATGGGACCTCATTGACTTACACCTGTGTGGGTATTAAAGGTGCGGTAACACAATTCCTCCTAGAGCATTTAAAAGACATATTTACTATGAAAGTATATCATCATCGTGTGCAACATATTCCAACTTTTATTTTGATACCGAATATTACACTATTTCAACAAAGAATTGTTCTTTTAATTGAAGATTCAACCCAGGACGAGTTGCGCAAAATTATCATGACTTCGCAATCGAAGTCCTGTGAGCTTGATCCACTACCTAAAGACCTATTAAAGCAATGTCTTGAAGCACTGCTTCCTTTGATTACCGCAATCATGAACACAAATCATTGGTTGAGTCGAAGGTTCCATTATGTTTCAAGAAGGCACATGTCAGACCCTTGTTAAAAAAGCCTGGACTGGACAAAGACGAGTTGAAAAACTACGCCCAGTTTCAAATCTGCCTTTTTCTGTCAGATCTTGGAGAAGGTTGTCTCCCGGCGTTTAGAGGTTCATGTCCATGCAACAGTCTCCATGACAACATGCAATCGGCCTACCGCATGGGACACTCTACTGAGACGGCCCTCCTACGTGTACATAGTGATATAACTTCTGCTTTGGATAACAAGTGCAGAGCGGTGCTTGTCATGCTGGACTTATAACGCTTCCACAGCAATGTTTGGGACAGAAGACAAATACACCTCTCTTTGATGATATACGTGTATTCCTTACTACCGCAGATGGCCGTAAACAACTACAAATACACAAAAGGGGAAAATAATCAGCACATTTGCCTTATACAACATGGGTCGAATTGACTGACGGACGAATCGACACAGATTAGAACAAACATTGACAGACATTTACATTTTATGAGCAGCAAATGTGTACATAAAGAAACATGGGAAACCTACGCTGTTGTGGCGTATCAGAATCTTTGCGGGCGTCCCGGACGCTTAAGTGGGAGAAGTGATTGTCTTTATACGTCCCAGACGTAAAAGATCGCTTAAAGGACGAGGAGGAAAACAACTCATTTCCCCGCAGACTGCCGTTCGTCGAATGTTCTGTTACGTTTTGCACACGTTTTTGGCACGACTAAAAACTGGAATGTTATGACGGAAATTAATTTTCCGGAAAAGTGACTAAGTCGGTTGGTGGCGTAACAGGACTTGTCAGCTGCATTTGACGTCATCGACCATGGCATACTTTATAAACGTCTGGAATACTCTTATGGAGTGACTGATACCGCACTATGCTAGATACAGTCATACATGAGTGAACGACGACAGTGTGTTGACATCGGTTCTGCCACCTGACATGACAAAGTACCAGATTTCGGGGTTCCTGTAGGGTCGGTGTTGATTGTATGTATTCCAAACCGATTGGAGAGATTTGTCGTCGCCTTAGCCTTCGCTATCATTGCTATGCCGATGACACACAAATGTATATGGTCATAAAACCAAAGGACAGTTTGAATACAGTCTCAGAAGATCTGGAAGCTTGTACGACAGAAATCAGTATCTGGATGAACGCCAACATGCTTAATCTTTATCAGGAAAAGACGGAACTAATCGTCTTTTCTCCAAAGGGTCAGCAAACAATGGCTCTCCAGATCAAGGTTGGTGCCAGAACTAAAAACCTAGGGGTTTACTTTGACAGGTCTCTGAACATGGAGAAACAAGTAAGCGCTATTGCCAAATCCTGTTACTACCAGATCAGGAACATCGGCTGTATTCGGCAGTTTCTAACTGCAGATGCATGCAAGACTTTGGTGCATTTACTTGTTACCTCTCGGTTGGATTATGGTAACGCCCTGCTCTGTGGTATATCTGACAAACTAGCTAGTCGTCTGCAGAGGGTCCAGAACACTGCAACAAGGCTAGTTACTCGAAGGCTTTTGGTTCTGTCCCCTGGCCGAAACATACCAAGGTCTTTAAAAATGGTAGTTTATACTCCTGCTTAACGCTCAGCAAATTAGGAGTGGGATGACTGGTTCGCCTGTTGTCAGTATAACGTGACCGGATTGGGCGTCCTGCTGGGTGTCTTTGGCAGTAGGTTTCAGTGAGCACTATAAAGTCGGCATCAGTTCCTCGCTATCACAAGGAGACAAAAACGAACATATCGCAGCCTCCCGAAATACACACACATACACTACATGCATGCATCTTGCACACAGGGGAGGCCGACCTTAAATGACCTTAGCTAATAATAGGACGTTAAACAAAATCAAACAAACAAACAATAGTACTCGAAAGAGAGAGCACATCACACCTGCGCTTTATTCGTTGCACTGGTTACCTGTACGATACAGGTCGCAGTACAAAATTCTGGTACACACACACAAGGCACTGAATGAAAAAGCTCTTCAGTACCTACAGGAGCTTGTTACCCTGTATCAGCCGTCAAGCTCACTGCGGTCGGAGTCAGAATCTTTGTTGTGTGTCCCAAAATCTCGTACTGTGACCTACGGAAACAGAAACTTTGGGAGGGTTTCCGCTACGTTGTGGAGAAGCTTACCATCTGCTATTAGGAAGTCAAATACCCTGGCCAAGTTCAAGAGGGACATAAAAACTCACCTCTTCACGTCTGCATTTTAGAATCTAATAATGTAAATTTTCTCATTAGTAATGAAATTTCATATAATTTTATAATAATAATAATATGCAACATTTATATAGCGCCCAATATAATTTGTAAAATTACTCTAAGGCGCTTTACAACATATGGAAAATAGTAATGGTTATTATTGTCAAAACAAACAACAAAGGTTTGCAATCACTTTCAATTTACATTTTCGACACGTTAATTTATATAGTTCTAAAACCAGTCTATACTTCATACTTGCTTGAAAGTAGGCTACCAATTATATCTTTCAACACCAGGAATTTCAAAAGAATTGACAACCGGTACATTTTTCATATAACACTTTTGATTCAAAAAGAAAGAAAAACTACTGGTAGCCAGTAGGTTCTTCATGTAAATGAGTTTAAGTGTTGTAAACGTTGATGACCTTGACCTTCGTTCAATGTCACAAAATAAAATGTGCTGAAATAACTTTTAATATGGGGAGTCAGATTTGCTTTATTTGTTTAAAGTTAACGATATAAGATAATGTAATTTTTCTCCATATTTTGTTTAATAAATAGGCAATATGCCAAATAAAAGAATAACTAAATCTGTAGGCCAAAGACTAACTAATACACCGACTCCTATATAACACAGAACTATAAGCTAAAGGCTATCTAAGGTAAAGCATTGCAAAGCAATCCATAGTTCACCCCCATACCCCCACCCCTCAACCCCGACCCACCCCCAGTAAATATCTAAGCATATATGTCATTTATGCAGGTATTGATCATTTTTACGTATCTACATAGTGGAAAAAAATAACAGAAATCAAAGTGGGGGCCAAATGTTGACCTCACCATTAAAGGACCAATCAGCGCCGAGGGCGAAAAAAGTTAGAGAAAAATTGCATGCTCTGTTCAGATTTCCGATCGTCAGCCTGACCAGCTTGAAATCTCCGGCAAAAGTGAATATATTGAGTTAATTGATATTTTTTCATTTTTCATATTCTCCAATTATTGGTTTGATTTGATTTTATTTTGTTTAATGTCCTATTAATATTAATCATATTTGATATAAATAGGCCCAGGACTACTTGTTAAACTTCCTTTTATCGCACCCTTTTTTATAGATTTAATGGTCGGGAACAAAACTCAATTCTATACCCAGATACTGTGCTCAATATTCACCTATCTGGTTAAGATAATCCCATGTATCCTTACACGTGTCTAATATTCTCACTTTATAAGTTACGTAGGGGATGAATGGCTCTTATTCCTTGGGCACTCTGTTGTCACTCTGTTATCTAATCCGGCATACCTTGTGTACCTAATGTACCGACCCTGGTTCATGTAAGAGCTTTGTCCTCGCCCATATCTGCGCCTTTATTAGTTTACAATTAAATCATCCAATTAGCAATTGTTTCTTACGAGTTTAATCATCCCTACAATGTACTTACAAAGATGAGTGTCTATAAGGCCATTTTTGGGACCCAGATTAATCTGGATTTTCACCTCCTTAATATCTTTAAAAATGCCCTTCTGTATTTCATGCGCAAAAGTTTGACCGAAAGTGGGGTTTTGGGTACCAAAAGGGGTAGGGTAAGTCACAAACATACTTTGTTGTTTTCAAAATAAGCTTAAACAACCAAAAGAATGCCATTTCTGTTTTTGAAAATGAAATGTCTAAATTAAACAGCCAAATATAAAGAATGAAAAAATGACAGAAATTCAATCGTCACTGAAAATATTGTTTATATAAAATGGAGGATCAAGTCAGGGTTTTAGGTAATTTTCCAATGAAAAGGGTTTTGTTTTCTCAATAATTTCCTTTCTTATTTATATTTTGAGTTAAAATTTACAACTTTACTCAAATTCATACTCACTGCACACTTTCCTTTTGTCTTGTACTGATTATTCCGGACACACCTCAAACTTGGCAATTTAAAAAACCTCTGGTGAATTGAAAGGTGGAAGACACAAAAAGGTATTTGGATAAACATGCAGCTTGGCAAGGATATTAGTTATATGATGATTTTTAATTTGTGAAGTTTCATACTCATCTCACAATGCCTTTTTACTTAAACATTTTTTCTTGTGTTTTGGAATACAAGGACTAAATGCATCTCCTTGCACCAAATATTAAAATTGCATTTATGACAAAAAATGTTTGTGAAAGATAACCAGTCATATTGATGTTTGAAACCTTTGTCAGGTATTTACCTTTAGTTCTTCTTGCGAACAAAAATGGCTGGAGAGCACAAATGTTTTCTAAAAACGACAGGTGATTTTATTGGTGCATTTAACAAAGTAAATTCAATTGATAGAGAGAGTATTAGAATTATCTCTAATGATTAAGTAGGTTGAACATCGTGCTTGTCACTGTACTATAGAAGCAATCTTTAATTGAAGAAAACTACAAAATATACACGTTAGGAGATGACTACCATTATTTACATTGCATATTCGAAGGTTATATTAATTTGTTTATTCAATACTCATATAATAACGCCCGTTTGTGTCGTCAGAATTAAAACTATAGGAATTGTTGTCATTGTGATGTCTCACACAGACAAAGAATAGTATCATACGTTCTTGGTAATGTGGTATAAAGGATGCCGAAATTTTGAAACTAATTATCCCCTACACGATTAAAACATAAATGTACCATTTATGTATAACGCCTAATAAAACAAAAAACAAGCATCAAGTAACATGTACATGTACACAGTTTTACACTAATTTGAAAACAAAACTATCGCCCACGTAGGGACTCGAACCATAGATACTCAGATTAAAGGTCTGATGCTCTACCGACTGAGCTAAGGTCATAGATCATAAGTCTCCAGCTGCACTAACCACAAAAGAGAAAGGAGGAGAGGGAAAAAAAGGTAGAAAGAGAAGGAAATGGGAAAAAAGGCGGAAAATGTTTAAAATCACATAAATTATGAAAAAGACAATTTCAAATATGCTAGACTGCAATAATTAATGCTTCCCCCGAGATTTGAACACGGATCTCATTCCGAACAAGGAAAGTGTTCTAAGCCAGTTGAACTAAAGAAACGTATCTTTCCACAGAACAAGCATATTTCAAACTGTCATCATTACAAGTAATCTTTTTTAATGTTTATCAACCAAGCTTTGAAGATCAGTGGTTGAGTGAGTTATAAAAATTACATTAACGAAAATGTCAATCTCCCATAGCGTCATAAAAATGTGTCCTCTGCTTTTACAAGGGCTTGGAACCTTCTACTATATAGCAATTTCATTAACTGTGATAATATCACAAAGTTATCATATAGTAGGCAGCATTAAAATTGTTATAACTGTTCTTTCACGTCCTTTAATCCATTGTTGAAATAATCTCAATCCTTCAATTTCCATCATATCTTTCTTTTTCTTGTAACCCCCTTGTCTTTCAACTGTGTCCTCTAGTTTTCGTACGACACAGACTCTGTCTTGCTGCAGTATCTATATACCATGTACTGCTGATGTGTGAGGTGAGAGGATTTCTGTCGTCACCACACTGTGGGCCCTTTTAGTGTAATTACGTTTCACAATCCCACTATCATCTGTCACTGCCTTTCTCTTTTGTCGTCCCTGGTGTTGTACACTTGATACTGTAACCACTCTGTCTAGATCTGTCAATGGCGGAGTAGCCATTGGTGGAGACAGTATTACAGAGAAACGTAATGGCCCAGTGACAGGCGGTAGTGGCATGGGAAGAATAGGGCGACAAACAACTGGTGGTGCCTTTGACGTCCGCATCTCGAGTTTTGCCATACCAGCAGTATCTGGAGGTAAGAAAAAGGAAAAAGGAGATGCCTCGCCTGACTGCAAGGATTCTGGCTTTAACTTGGGCAATGGAGCTCCTTTTCCAGTCATTGAAGCCTGTTGCAGCTGAGATCTCTTGCCTTCCCCTTTTTGTTATACATGTACCTGAAACATTTACAAAACTTGCAAATTATTTATACTTTATATTTTATCCAGAGCAAAGCTTTTTAAGATATAAAGATTTTTATCAACAAGTTTTAGCGAAATAATACAAAACATACAAAAATTTAATAAGGTTTTAAATGTTTATACCGGTATGGGCGTACTTCATCTGGTGATGCTTTTAGAGGAACTTGCAATGGAAATGTCAATATAGACTCATGAACAGATCATTTAGTATTATGCAATCTTAATATCTGTGTAGTCTGAGACTACCTCAACCAGTCGGTCATCAAAGTTGTGATTACTGAAACTTACCATTGCTGGATGGTCTTTATATTTAAACTTGGCAATTGGATGTCTGTACGACTAAGGATCCTGTTGTTGGACAAAATCAGTGACTGTATCCTTGAATAGGCCTCTTTCACTAATGTCCATCTTGAATGAAAGGTCTTAGTCGTTTTTGAGCGTCTGTCACTTGGATATGACTACTGTGGCCTCAACATATCTGTTGCAGTCTGGCCAATTCGATCTGGTTGAGTTCGGACCTTGCTCTGCAAGTAAAAAACCCCACATGATATTGTTAATATCTATAATGGCCATTTGACAGAGAATTTATATAGGCTTTGCCTGTTATTCAATCCAATTGATTACGACATCTTGTCAATAAAATGTGATGAAATGAAAAATATCTATAATGAAATGTCAGTTCTTGGCAAATATTCAATTTATATTTTGTTAACTTTTCTTTCATATGCAGCCAAAGTACTGCATTAAATGAAATTATTTTGTCGTACGGTATCTTATCACTTTTAAATCCTAAAAATCTGTTTACTATTCTTTTTCTAAAACTTGACTAGAAAGAGAACTTAAAGAGAAAGATGAATAACTTTCTATGCTCGTAACACCAAGTGCCACATTTTTGTGGGTCTCCTGAAACTGCCTGACCCAGCTGATGAGAATCGCTGTGGAAACCGTGTTCTGGATTTGTCATAGTCCGACAGAAATTCACGAAGCTGAATAAGTGTAAGCGCTTGCTCAGTTGTAAGACTCGTTGGTTACTCTCTCAGCCAAGTTTGAGATGGGTCCAGAAGCCATAACTCAGTATAAAACAAAAGGAAAGTATGTAATCAATATGCAATTAATGTAAGTCTACTTAAATGAGTGAAATTATAAATTTAAAGTCAAAATATTAATTAGAAAAGAAATTATTGAGAAAACAAATTACTTTTCAATTGAAAATGACCAAAAAAGACACACACACACCCTGACGTAATCATTCGTTTTAAATAAACACTCTTTAAGTGACGATTGAAAATTTGTCTTTTTTTTATTCTGTTACATATGATTGTCTAATTTATACATGTTTTCAAAAACAGAAATGGTATTATTTCGGTTTTTAAGCTCATTTTGTAAACAGCAAACTATATTTGTGATTTACCATACCCCTTTTGGTACCCCCCGAAACCCACTTTCGGTCAAAGTTTTACCTTAGTTTTTTCGCATGTCATACAATAGGACATCTTTGAACAAAATAAGGAGGTGAAAATCCGAATATACCGGGGCCCAAAAGAGGGCCTTATAGACACCCTTCCTTTGGTAAAAACAATCAAGCAGATTTGCTACCTTTATAATGGCAAATGTTGCTTACTGCATAGCTTTTTCTTGTGGTAGGAAGCTGATGTTGCATCATTTTTGTCGACATCCCTTAATTTATTATGATATATATGGAAAACTTGAAGGAGAAATATTGTTGTAGGTATTCGAACAATGTTGTCTTTTGAATCCGTGACAGATTTGAGACAATAGATTGATATTTCGGCAAACCAGACGCTCGTTACACGGGCCACCTATAGTCTCCGAAGTCCTTTAAATGTGATTAATTGAAATATATTTAGTGCAGCAAAACAGAACCTAAATACTGATCAATGTTAAATGCACTGAAAAGTGAAAGACACGAAAATACTGAAAATGTGGACTGCTCTGTAATTCCATAGTTTTGGGTTACTTTTGTAATTTCATCTAATATGTGTTTAAATATGATTTGATATTCACTTTAGCATATTTAATACTTACATCATCAGGAACAGGTTCATTCTGTGCAACATATGCTGTGGCAGGAAACGGCTATATAAGAGGCTCGGACTGTCCACTGGTGGTGGCAGGAGACGGCTCTATAAGAGGCTCGGACTGTCCACTGGTAGCGGAAGGAGACGGCTCTGTATGAGGCTCAGACTGTCCACTGGTGGTGGTAGAAGACGGCCCTATAAGAGGCTCGGACTGTCCACTGCTGGTGGCAGGAAACGGCTATATAAGAGGCTCGGACTGTCCACTGGTAGCGGAAGGAGACGGCTCTGTATGAGGCTCGGACTGTCCACTGGTGGTGGTAGGAGACGGCTCTATAAGAGGCTCGGACTGTCCACTGGTGGTGGCAGGAGACGGCTCTATAAGAGGCTAGGAATGTCCACTGGTGGTGGTAGGAGACGGCTCTATAAGAGGCTCGGACTGTCCACTGGTGGTGGCAGGAGACGGCTCTATAAGAGGCTAGGACTGTCCACTGGTAGTGGTAGGAGACGGCTCTATAAGAGGCTCGGACTGTCCACTGGTGGTGGCAGGAGACGGCTCTATAAGAGGCTCGGACTGTCCACTGGTAGTGGTAGGAGACGGCTCTATAAGAGGCTCGGACTGTCCACTGGTGGTGGTAGGAGACGGCTCTATAAGAGGCTCGGACTGTCCACTGGTGGTGGTAGGAGACGGCTCTATAAGAGGCTCGGACTGTCCACTGGTGGTGGTAGGAGACGGCTCTATAAGAGGCTCGGACTGTCCACTGGTGGTGGTAGGAGACGGCTCTATAAGAGGCTCGGACTGTCCACTGGTGGTGGTAGGAGACGGCTCTATAAGAGGCTCGGACTGTCCACTGGTGGTGGTAGGAGACGGCTCTATAAGAGGCTCGGACTGTCCACTGGTGGTGGTAGGAGACGGCTCTATAAGAGGCTCGGACTGTCCACTGGTGGTGGTAGGAGACGGCTCTATAAGAGGCTCGGACTGTCCACTGGTGGTGGTAGGAGACGGCTCTATAAGAGGCTCGGACTGTCCACTGGTGGTGGTAGGAGACGGCTCTATAAGAGGCTCGGACTGTCCACTGGTGGTGGCAGGAGACGGCTCTATAAGAGGCTAGGAATGTCCACTGGTAGTGGTAGGAGACGGCTCTATAAGAGGCTCGGACTGTCCACTGGTGGTGGTAGGAGACGGCTCTATAAGAGGCTCGGACTGTCCACTGGTGGTGGTAGGAGACGGCTCTATAAGAGGCTCGGACTGTCCACTGGTGGTGGCAGGAGACGGCTCTATAAGAGGCTCGGACTGTCCACTGGTAGTGGTAGGAGACGGCTCTATAAGAGGTTCGGACTGTCCACTGGTAGTGGTAGGAGACGGCTCTATAAGAGGCTCGGACTGTCCACTGGTGGTGGTAGGAGACGGCTCTATAAGAGGCTCGGACTGTCCACTGGTAGTGGTAGGAGACGGCTCTATAAGAGGCTCGGACTGTCCACTGGTGGTGGTAGGAGACGGCTCTATAAGAGGCTCGGACTGTCCACTGGTAGTGGTAGGAGACGGCTCTATAAGAGGCTCGGACTGTCCACTGGTGGTGGCAGGAGACGGCTCTATAAGAGGCTCGGACTGTCCACTGGTAGTGGTAGGAGACGGCTCTATAAGAGGTTCGGACTGTCCACTGGTGGTGGTAGGAGACGGCTCTATAAGAGGCTCGGACTGTCCACTGGTAGTGGTAGGAGACGGCTCTATAAGAGGCTCGGACTGTCCACTGGTGGTGGCAGGAGACGGCTCTATAAGAGGCTCGGACTGTCCACTGGTAGCGGAAGGAGACGGCTCTATAAGAGGCTCGGACTGCGAAAAACATAGAAAACAAACATTCAAATGATATAAAGGAAGAATATTTGAAAAAAAAAATTACAAATGAAAGGTTCAATGGCATATATATCTAAATTCATTTATATTATTGTAATCGATAGTTAAAATTTACCCAACCTCCAAAATTACAGTGACAAACTAAAACAGACCATATTTTCTTGTAACCCTGTAGAAATGCTTGGTTTGTGCTTTAATTCCACTGTGTTTTCAAGCCTGAATTTGTCAGGTTTTGTCAAATGGAAGCACATTTGAGCATGTTTGTATTTATATCAACTGGTTGATACTAAGTTTAGACACTATTCACATGACATTGTTGACATTCAAGTTAAACACAAACCTCTAGCTAGTTGTCTATAGTCTGCATCTGTGGGGATACACAAGATAGGTCTGCTAGGTGTCATCGGTTTAGGAATTGCCGTCTGCAATGCATGGACAGTGGGGTCCTCAAAATGCCCATCCTCCTCCCCGATGCTATCCTCTTCTTGCTGCGTGTCCTCTTCAATAGACAAGGCTGTTTCCTTGTATTTAATGGTGGCACCTGTTGACTTGGAATATAAATACTCCAAGCCAATGAGCTCACCTGAAATAACACAAGTATGTATTTTCCACTTAAGATATTGATAGTTCAATCATGCTCATGTGTTAACTACCATCTTATTGACATTTGCGTAATAAAAATATTGTACATGTAGTTTATATTTTAAGACACCAAGAATTTTACAGACATTGTAAATATAATGTGAAACATATTAACTGCTGTATGTACCTGTGTGTTTCCCAGGGACTTTAAAATCTGGAGAAATCTTTTTTTGTAGCACATCTTGTGACAACTGGTTCACAGAATGTCGTAAAACTCCGTTGTATGAGAGAGGTCCTCGGCATTCCCAGTCTGTTGTTGCCTCTCTCTCTCTCTCTATCCTGGTTCCAACGATGGATACCATCCAAAAGGTACAGCTGGAAGTTGACATCACTGGCTAGGGTACATGTAATATAAATTTGGAATAGGTTCAGTTATCCTGTAAGCAGAAAGTTAAATTATTTTCAATGATTAAATTATGCATTGGTTTAACTGACTGTCTCAACAATACAATATCATTTATGTATAAAAATGAAAATATGTAGGGCCTATACATAAATGTTTGAATCCTCTGCTTTACTTGCTAATTGTCCTCGAGTTAATACCACAGACTAAATCTTTCTTCTCTATTTGCTATCAGCTGACATGAACAACAGCGATACTTTGGTAGTTCCACACCACCTTTCCTAACAGTGCCAACTTTAGTGTAAAGTTGGACACCATCAGGATCCTGAAGGCAAGGAACATGTTGACTCTGTTTAACCCAAATCTCCTGCATCTTTATAGTATTCAATAGTGACACTCCACGGATGTCCAGTCCCTTGTCTCCCTCCATGGAGTGGATTAGCTCACTAATCAGAGTCGTCGTTTCCTTTGTGCCTCTGGTTCTCCTTCGGCAGCGTGAAGCCAACTCTTGAGACTTTATGTGGCGCACAACATCAGCATCTGACGGATCAGGAATATGATGCTGAATCATCTCAGCCCTCTTTGCCCTCTTTAGCAACGAAACGTCTTTCTCCTCCCATTCGAAGATGCATTGGCTGAGACGACCCATGAATGTGCCATACAATGGATGGGCATCAGTTGTGCAGCCAACAGACAGTCTTCTCATAAAATGCCAGATGTCCAACCTATAATAAAAATCATAACATAAAAAATCTGCAAGTATCCCCAGATCTTTCTTTCTGAGACACTGACAACTAGGCATAATGATTCAGTTATGATTTACATATTTTAGAATAAATCAACTTCTCATTTGTCACACTTTGGTTTTCAGTCAAACCAAATTCAAGTGATATTTGAGAATCTAACAAATACATATTTTGATATTTTCTCCAAGTGAAGATTTATACAAAAGCTTTTCATATCCTAACGATTCAAGCATGTAGTAGTATTCTCGCATTATAACCTGCAATTTAGCAGAAGTCTTATAATCAATGAATTGATTGCTTTACCTCACAAGAAGAAATGACCAGTTCTTGAAGTACTTCAACACACATCTGCTGTCACAACAGTCTCTGTCGACATTCTTCAATCGTGGTGGCGATACCTTCGCTTCCTGGTAACGCTGGCATAGTCCAGTGATCATGTTTGCAAGACCCTGACCTTCATTAGCGGTGAGGACCGACATGATCACTTGACCATGTTCGTTACCACATTTGTCGCCCACATGGCAGTCTTTGCACTTCTTCCTGCAAACCAAAAAGAAGGAATAGTGTGATTGCTTACTAAAGCAGAGAAAAATACTAAAAGTATGTGTAATAAGTCGGTCTTTCGTGCAAGCAAAAGGTTATAGATCAATTAATTTTTCTAACAATAAATGTGATAATAAAACGAGGAAAGTAGTATTCAAGATACTAGTGGGCGATTTTCATATATGACAAATGACATCTGCTTTCCATGGATACTTTTTCTTGGAAGTCTAACAACTTGAACTATAATAGTGGTCTATAGGTGTTGTATTTCGAATGTAAGCAAAATATATTTCGGTGAAAGTTTTTAATTGAATTTTAAAGAACTGTATAAATTACAAACAATGTTTTCAGTTCTTCGTTACCTGCTAGCTTTTTCGTGATCTTTTTGGTGGAGTCCAGTTTTATTACATTCCCTAATAGTGATGTGATGGAGCTTCCCTAATAGTGATGTGATGGAGCCCTTAACAAAGTCAAGACGCTGGAGCACATCTAGCTGGTAAACCTTAATCAGCCACCTGTGTCGTGGTACCAGAGTAAGCGATGGAGGCTCTTCAATGCTACTGGCAGACACCAGCCCTACAGAGCCAGCAGTTTTGAAGGTCCTAAATGCTGACAGGTAGTGATGGACATTCCTGAGGTAGGTGTAACCATGTGCTTCCTCCAGCTGTCTCCTGACCATACTGCTGCTGTTTCCTAGCCATCTCTGACGCAACAAACCAACTACTTTCTTGTCGCAAGAGTACCTTGTAGTCAGGATTGCAGGAAACAGCAGCTGCCTGTCTATCCAGTTGGGAGAAAATGTAATTGGCCCAGGCAACCATCTATAAGAAAATACCATTATTCTGGGATTGACATACGTAACTGATATTACTCATTATCTATTATAGAATAATTATTTTATTTGGGAAGGTAATGACCATTTGTTTTTTGTTCAAAATGACTTGAAGTCATCATTTTAGGGCAATATTTCTTTGACTCTATGGAAATGAAACATGAATTGTTGTCAGATGAGTTATAATTTTGGACCAGCTATGATAAGCTTTATTACAGCATTATGAACCATGCAAAACAAAAAACTTTGATTATATCATTTGTAACTACGTTGCCTATATTTTGATTTCTATTCAAACATAGCTTATAATAAATGTAAGAACATGAGTTCTGGAATAGTAATGCAAAAGTATATTCCTTTCTGCCACATTTGGAGCACCGCAGATACTCAGACGCCATGTTGTAAAAGCAGTCGATGTCCAGTACAAGTCTGGTCTTCTGATGCATCCCAGCTCCTGTAAGAACACCTCTGCACATTTCGTTGTCTGCTTCTTCATGTGGGCAAAGTAGGGGGACACTCCAAATGTTTAACGGCATCCACAAGAAAAGCCTGTCAGTTCGATTCCTGGTATTTCATGAAAGACTTTGCTGTGGAGGATAGTTCCATAGCTGTCAGACTTTCTCAAATTCTAATTCCAATTTATTGTTGGAGTTAAGGCTAAAAAACGCCCTTGATACCC
>NW_018407390.1:1958559-1958651 GCF_002113885.1 Mizuhopecten yessoensis | reverse complement strand
ACTCTAAAAGTGCTATGAACTATGAAAGATGGATAAATGGCTATAGACCGAATTCATGATCAGTCAGAGGAGTTACTTACTTGATTGATTTC
>NW_018407390.1:1958050-1958278 GCF_002113885.1 Mizuhopecten yessoensis | reverse complement strand
ATGTAGCTTATGATGTCTATTAGTTCAATGTTTCATACTAGAAATTAAGATTTATCCTCTTTCCCTTCATCTTTCATGATGGCACCTACAAACCAGCCAACATATCCTGGGACATTTTTCCAGCAGCCAGCGAAACCTCTTCCACCGATATTTTTCACTCTGCATGATGTACTCTCCTACAAAAATACTTTATCTGCTCTTATGTTTGAGGTAAATGTGTGATAATTT
>NW_018407390.1:1955988-1956432 GCF_002113885.1 Mizuhopecten yessoensis | reverse complement strand
GTGCTTTACAGTTTTATTACTGTAAATTTTGTATCAATATAAAATTTACAAAAATAAACGTACGTGACTACCAATTCATACCAATGCATACATTGAAGGAACGTGACGACAATATTAGCATATATTTTTGGTAATATGAACTAGGCTAAATCGTTTTTATAAATAGTGTCGCTAAAACGTATAATATTGTAATGAACAACTCAAGGACTGGTCATCGGTCGTACTAGCGTAGCACTGAGGACTTTGCATTTTTAGTTCAAGTCTCGGTGAAACGTCCGTTTACAAAGCGTCATTAAATTAAGAAATATATAGAAATGAAGCATTAGTGTCTCCAAGCCTTAACAGCTGAATAGGGTACATGTGTATTGTGTATTGGTTATCAGCAATATCNATCATAGCAACGCATTGCATCTACCATATAACAGGTTCTATGGTGTAATGGTT
>NW_018407390.1:1949709-1950283 GCF_002113885.1 Mizuhopecten yessoensis | reverse complement strand
TTAAAAGTCTGATGCTCTACCGACTGAGCTACGCGGGCTTCACGCTTCACGATATATTCATTTATCAACGGACGAGTTCTCAAAAAACAAATACACAATAAGCCCTTTTAATAGAGTTTCATTATAACTTATTTATTATAACTGCCTTTTACTGATTTCAAACCTTCTATTACAAATTAAACAGCAAGTTAAACAAGTGCAACAAGTAGAGCAGACCGCAGAGAGGAAATTGTCCTCTCGCCACTGCGCATAGGCCATACCTTCATCACACGTGGCTACATTTTGCGTCAGGAGGATTTCTATGAACTATTTTCTGATAGAGAGACATTTACAATGATACGTCGTGTAGTGATCATGGCATAGTTACTATGAAAGTTGATTAAAGTCCGGTAGAGAGAGGTCCGGGTATATGGATTTTTGATAATCATTTTTTATATAAATCTGAATATAGTGATTTAAGATATTATTTTAAATGCCAAACATGAAGAATTGTATATAAATGAACCACTAGTTTGGTGGGATAATTTAAAGTATAAAATTAAAAAAAACATCTCAGACATTTTGGAAAAGGCGG
>NW_018407390.1:1946084-1946207 GCF_002113885.1 Mizuhopecten yessoensis | reverse complement strand
AATTTTACAAATGAAAGGTTCAATGGCATATATATCTAAATTCATGTATATTATTGTAATCAATAGTTAAAATGTAACCAACATCCAAAATTACAGTGACAAACAAACTAAAACAGACCATAT
>NW_018407390.1:1945239-1945808 GCF_002113885.1 Mizuhopecten yessoensis | reverse complement strand
GTTTGCTAGGTGTCATCGGTTTAGGAATTGCCGTCTGCAATGCTGTGACAGTGGGGTCCTCAAAATGCCCAGCCTCCTCAAACCCTTCATCCTCCTCCTCGATGGTATCCTCTTCTTGCTGCGTGTCCTCTTCAATAGACAAGGCTGGTTCCTTGTATTTAATGGTGGCACCTGTTGACTGGGAATATAAATACTCCAAGTCAATGAGCTCACCTGAAATAACACAAGTATGTATTTTCCACTTAAGATATTGATAGTTCAATCATGCTCATGTGTTAACTACCATCTTATTGACATTTGCGTAATAAAAATATTGTACATGTAGTTTATATTTTAAGACTCCAAGAATGTACAGACATTGTAAATATAATTTGAAACATAATAACTGCTGTATGTACCTGTGTGTTTCCCAGGGCCTTAAAATCTGGAGAAATCTTTTGGGGCTGCACATCTTGTGACAACTGGTTCACAGAATGTCGTAAAACTCCGTTGTATGTGAGAGGTCCTCGATATTCCCGGTCTGTTGTTGCCTTGGTTTCAAAGATGGATACCATCCAAAAGTGACCCTT
>NW_018407390.1:1943695-1944714 GCF_002113885.1 Mizuhopecten yessoensis | reverse complement strand
CAAACAAACAAACCATTCCAAAAGGTACAGGTACACCTGGAAGTTGGCATCAATGGCTAGGGTGCCCGTAAGATAAATTTGGAATAGGTTCAGTTATCCTGTAAGCAGATATCATTTATATATAGACATGAAAATATGTAGGGCCTATACATACATTTTTGAGTCCTCTGCTTTACTTGCTAATTGTCCTGAAGGTAATACCACAGACTAAATGTTTCTTCTATATTTGCTATCAGCTGACTTTAACAATAGCTGATAGCAATGTACAATTATTCATAATAATGTGTATAATGTTTCTTAGAGAATGAAACTTATCACAGCATGAATTGATAGTTGTCAGTGAACGCCAAGGCTTCAATAATGTGCGATGTATTTGGATTATCAAATGTATGTACATTTTAAAAAAAGTCTTTGCAATTCGAATATATCTAGTGTATGTTGTTACTTTTACCTGGAACAAATCTGTTCATGTGGATATGAAAACTTTCCAATGAGGTTGAACCTCTGGCACAGCGATACTTTGGTAGCTCCACACCACCTTTCCTAACAGTGCCAACTTTAGTGTAAAGTTGGACACCATCAGGATCTTGAAGGCAAGGAACATGTTGACTCTGTTTAGCCCAAATCTCCTGCATCTTTATATTATTCAATAGTGGCACTCCACGGATGTCCAGTCCCTTGTCTCCCTCCATGGAGTGGATTAGCTCACTAATCAGAGTCGTTGTTTCATTTGTGCCTCTGGTTATCCTTCGGCAGTGTGAAGCCAACTCTTGAGACTTTATGTGGCGCACAACATCAGCATCTGACGGATCAGGAATATGATGCTGAATCATCTCAGCCCTCTTTGCCCTCTTTAGCAACGAAACGTCTTTCTCCTCCCATTCGAAGATGCATTGGCTGAGACGACTTATGAATGTGCCATACAATGGATGGGCATCAGCTGTGCAGCCAACAGACAGTCTTCGCATAAAATGCCAGATGTCCAACCTATAATAAAAATCATAACATAAAAATTCTGC
>NW_018407390.1:1924810-1936193 GCF_002113885.1 Mizuhopecten yessoensis | reverse complement strand
CATGTATTCGTGATGTCATCGATCTTGCAGAATATGATAAACTAGGATATTTACTTAAAATTGATCAAGAAAAAGCTTTTGATCGGATTAGTCATGACTATCTGGTAAAGGTTCTTCAGAAGTTTGGTTTCGGAGATTATTTTATTAATTGGATTAAAACTTTTTATAATGATATTCATAGCAGTGTTAAATGTAACGGGTTTTTAACTCGATATTTTCCTATATTAAATTCAGGAAGGCAGGGATGCCCTATATCCGCGATGTTGTATGTTTTAACAGCGGAACCCCTTGGTCAATCAATTTTTAAAAATAATAATATTTATGGAATTCAGGTGCCTATGTCAAATACAGAGGCTAAGTTATTTCAGCATGCCGATGACACAACACTGACTTTATCTAGTAAGAATAGCATAAATGGAGTTTTTTCGTTTTTAGAAAAATACGGAAAATCGTCTGGAGCAAAAGTTAATGTTGAGAAATCAGAAGTGTTGTGTATTGGTACAGGTAAACCAACAGAAACAGAAGCACAGGCGTTTCTTATAAACTTTTAAAAGAAACAATATTTGTACTTGGTGTATATTTCGGATCAGATATTAGAATGTGCGAGAATCTCAGTTGGGAAGGTAAAATTATTTCTATATGTAAAATTTTGACCGCGTGGTCTCAAAGATATTTGACTATCCAGGGTGGTGCTACTGTTATTTCATCTTTATTACTGTCAAAGTGTTGGCATGTGCTGTCTGTTGCTTCGATATCGGAGAAACACGAAACTCAAATTAAGAATCTTTGTTTGAAGTTTCTCTGGAATAATGATGCACACCTGGTATCTTATAAAACAATAATAGGTTCAAAAATTAAAGGAGGTTTAAAGTTTCCCGATATTGATACGAAAATGAAATACTTTAGAATTAAGTTCGCTTTTAGATTACTCAGAAATGATAATATATTATGGAAGGACACAGGAAAATACTTTTTATCCTCGATAGCGAATATGAAATTTGGGTTGTCNAGTTCGCTTTTAGATTACTCAGAAATGATAATATATTATGGAAGGACACAGGAAAATACTGTTTATCCTCGATAGCGAATATGAAATTTGGGTTGTAATGTTTGTGTTGTAATTTTAAATGTTCACAATATGTACAAGGCATTCCCTGTTTTTATCAAGAAATGTTGTTAGCATGGGCGGCAATATTTAAGTTTTTAATATTTGGTGAAAATAGTGATAACGTATATTGTCAGCCTGTATATTTCAATCCTCCTTTTCAAAGCAAGGCTAAACTATTATGTAATAATATGTTCTTACGAGGTGATCCCAAATTTACGTCAGGTACACTCTGTCATTGAATTGTCCACGAGTATAATCCAGACATACCAAGAATAGAAATATCTTCACAGTACATCCAAGTTATAAAGAGCTTCCCTGAGAAGGTAATGAACACTGTATTAAGTCACAGTTAGGATCAAACATGTGCGGTAGATCCCGTTGTAACACTACAAAGAGCAGACGGTGTGCGCGTGTCACCACGTTCTACAACGTATTGGTGGATGTTACTTTTGTCGCGCCGGTAGCGGTCAAGTTTTGGGAAAATTAGTTTCCAGGTGAACGGGTTGATCAAGTGTTTAGCATTGTGAATGCACCTAATTATCATGTTGATGGAATTGAAGTACATTTTAAAATTGTGCATAATGCTATTTTTACGCGTCAGAAATTATTCAAGATTGGTATATCTGATACGGATACTTGTCCTGTTTGTAAAGTTACAACGGAGGATCTGTGGCACATGTTTTTAGTTTGCCCTGAATTACAAAATTTCATTTGTTTTTTTTTAGAAATTTACTTGATAAGTTATTTGCTAGTGCGGATACTGGTAATGTAAATAGTATTAATATTGACCGCCTAGTTTTATTGGGATTTTATGAAAAGTGGAAGAGAGTAAACAGTTATATGATTAATTTTACATTGAGTGTTGCGAGGTATTGTGTATATAAGCGGAGAAATCTTGTAATGTGTAAAGAAGGAAATGTTGATATTGATTTTTTTTTAAATTCACCTTCAAACGTTTTGTAGAATATATTTTTACATATTATAACAAAGAGAAAAATAAGGCAATATTTGCCAAATATTTCACTTAGAACAATGACGTTATTTTGTTGAGAGATGGTGATGTTTTTAAATTGTGTTT
Organism: Mizuhopecten yessoensis; assembly: GCF_002113885.1. Lineage (NCBI taxonomy): Eukaryota > Metazoa > Mollusca > Bivalvia > Pectinida > Pectinidae > Mizuhopecten > Mizuhopecten yessoensis. Next base: position 1,934,007 of record NW_018407390.1, on the reverse strand, counting down.
TAAATTTTGGAGTAAATGTATGCTTGTATGTTCTTTTTAATTGATTTTATATAGTGTTAACTGTTCTGATATTACTTAAAACAAGTCAAGTGATCAATCTATATTTTAAAAGCATTATCCGTGATAATTTTTTATTGATTGAAAATACAATTATATGCATTGTGAGGAACCTCGGAGGTCCCAAACCCCGGGGCCCTATGGCTGGACGAATAAATGATTGATACATTCTCAAGAAAACAAAAGCACTCAAATCTCGGTAGAACCTGAATGATAATTTATATTTTTACAATAAAAATCTTTCTTCGACAGAAAAAATCAGGATTTTACTTCGGTATTTTTTTTAAATGACATATAAATCATGGATATATCAAACAAACTCATCGTTCGGCTATATAATTTATGCTGTTTCACACGGACTAAAAGATTCAAAAATAATATCGCCCACGTAGGGACTCGAACCCTAGACCCTCAGATTAAAAGTCTGATGCTCTACCGACTGAGCTACGCGGGCTTCACGCTTCCTGATATATTCATTTATCAACGGACGAGTTCTCAAAAAACAAATATACACATTAAGCCCTCTTTATAGAGTTTCATTATAACTTATTTATTATAACTACCTTTTACTGATTTCAAACCTTCTTTTACAAATTAAACAGCAGGTTAAACATGTGCAACAAGTAGAGCAGATCGCAGAGAGGAAATTGTCCTCTCGCGACTGCGCATAGGTCATACCTACATCACCCATGGCTACATTTTGCGTCAGGAAGACCAGCTTTATTGTCATGCATGTGATCAATCATTTACAGTCAAACACTTTGTGATTGAATGCGCTGATTTCAACCAAATACGTGACAGATTTTATGATGTACCGTCTATGAAAAAATTATTCGATATAGCTTCTGTGCAATTAATATATGAATCTTTACAATAATATATGATATATTGTGCAGCCATACTTTTTCGATATTAAAGTATTTCTTCAATACTTAACATTTTTAAGCTATTAAGTTTTGGTTTGATGTGTTTATTTTCGTGAATGTCTCTTTTACAGTATTGTTGGCCCTAGGTGACTCGCATTCTCGATGGGCCGTTAAATAATACAAAATATATATATTTAACATAGTTAAGCAATGAAATGACTGGCCTACTGCTCATCCACTGATTTAGTAGGTTGAACACCATGTCTACGAATGTATTGTAAGTATCAATCTACATTAGGTCTAAATAAACAAAATAATCGAGGTTACATGACGCAATACTCATGTAATAGCATCCTTGGTGAGTTAAAACTATAGGTATGAATAAATTCATGTCGTCATTCAGATGAAATGAATTGCCATAAGAAATTGATAAATGACTTAGCTAAGTCAATACTCAAGTAAGATGTAAGTCTTATTTTCCATTGTGTTAGCGTGTTTTACAGGGATCGCAATAATATTTCTCTACCACGTAGGTCTATGCATGGTGTATATATAATGGTTAGCACTCAATCATATTACCATTTTTGTCTTCAAGAAAATATCAAGATTTTAAAACGGTGTTATTATTAACTGTAAACTGATTTAGAAATAAAAGACGAAGTCGAACATTACCAAATCATTTGTTTTTCAACCTCTTCACTAATTTAAAGAACAAATGCTTAAACAGCAACGTGCTCTTATATGTGGTAGTGTTTCCGTTCAAAGGGAAGTAACTCAATTTCGTTAATACGCCATCTAACATCGTGAAATCGATGTTATTATTGTGACGGCTAGGGATCAAACAGTTCTTATGATGTAACTATAAACATGAGACTTTGGTGTAAAACGAGAGGTGTTTAACCGTGTAGGCCCTTTGTCATTTTGAGATGTACATTCTGTCTAAGGCCTAAGCCATATATGAAGAAACTGTATTGTTATCAAATCTGAAATCATTCAAGCATTTAATATACACTGTATAAGTTAGGTCGCGATGATTTCCCAAACGGTTTGATACGATTCTGTCAAAAAAAAAAGACAAAAAATAGCATGTGACTAACAATTCATACAGAGAACTCTACCAGAATTAGTGATAGCGTCCCAAACACAAACTGTTTAACAAATAGACAAGACAAGTTTTGTGGAAAACCAAGACCTGGTTTATCATTACAGAGCCGAACTTGAAATAAGAACTTTTAATCTAAATTTTATCAAAAATAGTATCGCCCACGTAGGGACTCGAACCCTAGACCCTCAGATTAAAAGTCTGATGCTCTACCGACTGAGCTACGCGGGCTTCACGCCAGATGATTTTTGTATCAATCGGTGAATTGTCAAGCATTAATGATAGCCAAAATTTATTGATTTAGAAGGCGTGCTATTATAGACTTGTATCAATCGATACGAGGCCTACAATACAAAATCAACACGTCAACACATGGCTATCGTGTACAGTAACTACACCGATATTTATTAATTTGCGCAATAGCACCCAGTGTGACATCAGATTTAAACCGGGGCCAAGACTGACTGCCAAGGACAGAAGCAGAGTCTTTAAAATGTTCTTAAGAAGTGAGTCAATTTGTATATATATCCACAGTATAATTTTATGTTTACTGATGTATCATGCCTAAACGTACATATGGCTCAACTAGGCCAAATATATACACCCCGACCGAACCGAGTGTTTACCTCACTCTTATGTACTTATCAGATTAAACGTCTCATAAGCGTCTTTATGACACCTCTCTATTTCACAGGTTCCAGATATCAAAACAAAATTCATATCTCAAATTATTATTTAAAGGACCTAAATGAAAAATGAATACAATTGGTCTGAATAACTTTGTTTGGTGATTTTTGTAAAAAAGAAATCAATTATCCTCCTTAAAATAATTCTTAAAAAAAAATAAGAAAATAAAAATAAATTCCCAGCAACCTACCCTATTTTTTGCCTTATCAAGATCTTTGTACAGTTCTCTTACTTCTGACAAGAAACATTTGTTCATTATTTCTTTGTCCTCACAGTTCAAAGATTCTGATTTTTGGCCATTAGTCCATTTTTCCACCAGAGCTGTTAGTGTAAGCGTTCTAAGTTGGTCAGAACATCATTACTCTCCTGATTCCTGGCCATTGTCCTACTGACTCTCCACCCCTTAATCCTCAAAAAAAAACCAGTTATAATGTACATATCAAAACATCTATTGTTTACACGTGCTCCTTCGTCATTTTTATTGATAAATATTGTATTGTCATTCCCAATACCTTGTAATAAATCCAACTGACAGGCACTCGCCGTTGTATGTGAAGGGAAATATTCCCCAGGTTAGGTACAGAACAGTCATCAATATATAATCTACCTAGGGGTGAGGAGGAGCTACCACTTTGGACATTATATTCAAAAGTCAACATTTCTGAATGGCTGGAGTGATCTTTAATTTAAAATCAATTAAACAGACATATTGTAATAATGTCAAAATAAAATACTTATTTAGTGAGCTTTATTGATATTTTCCCTTCCCAGTTGTCTTGTTTTTCATCCGACACTATACAATAAATATAAGCTGACCATTCCAAAGGAGATTATCCTTTTATAAATCAATGGACAGAGGGGGTATATCGTCAGAGGGATGAAATTGTCTAACATGATTATACATTTATCATTTTTTTTTCACAAACAATTAAAAATATGTTTAATGTTACCACGGACTTCGATAACAAATTCCAGGATATTACGAGATACTCAGTATGCATGTAACAAAAATAAACATTTTTTTGTGTGTAAATAATAACAAATAGGACCTTGTCACAACCTATTATCGCCGCTGCATGTGCAATATGTACATTTGATGTTGGGTAAAGAAGCGTTTGGTCACTTTCCACTTCATTACTAATATACTTCACACAAATTATACAAACGTACACAGCAGCAATTGTAACATGGTAGAAGCACCAAGTGTATTTATACTAATGTAGGACAACAGACAAAATTCGAACAAATATTCCCATGTCAGTCAACAACATCCCCGAGGAGAAACTATTTAACATTCCGTAGAGTCAAAACCTGGAACAATCTTCCGGAGGACATTGTAGCCGCTCCAAATATCAACACTTTTAAGAAGAGAATAGATAAACCTTGGCAGAATGAAGAACTTTATTATCACCATAGGGCGAATGTATTTAAGAATGAACTTTAAATTTATATTCTATAATTGTTTAAATTCTGAGTCCAGTATAGAGGAGCTATAGCACCTCCTGTATTTGAAACTAACTTTAACTCCCATCTTTGACAGACAGCCAAATATTAGAAAACCTTGATTTACAGACTCTGGCGATGGCATGAAGGATATAAATCAAAGTAAAATCTACAGGTAACCGATTCTATTCGTTAATATGCAGAATCTACCGACGACAAAACTTCACTTGTCAATAAGGACTATGTAAAACTATTGATGGGAAATAAGTGTCTAGTATTACCAACAGAGGACTATTAGACAAGCTATTTGACTTTTTCGTCCATGCTCATTAATCAGAATAGGGAAATAGTTAAAACGTTTACCGTATTACATTTTTACATAAAGCAATTTGTAATTTTACAGACAGGCGGAGACAACTCATTTACGTTTCTGCCATGATATTGCGGAATTTAGTGTATAAAGGGACATAAATCTTTCAGTTGGTACTATTTCAGCCTTACAATGTATGTCATCAAAGAAAACAGGATGTACTGACCGTGTACTGACCTAGTAATGCAATGCAACACACCGCCTTACCATCCTAAAAAAAAACTTGAGCAATAGCTTATAGTTGACCAATAGCTTACCCTGTTTGTGGTACCGGGGATCCACTAGTATAAACATGTTGAAAGGTTATAAGTTCTGCAAGGTATGTATATGACGATACATCGGTGTTGCCTCTACCAGGAGCAGATAGGAAGTGAATAGAAAAGAAAGGACAGAGAAGCAAATAAAACATTAACGCGGGAAAATCAAATATCACGCAATGCGACAGGTGTCAGAGGTCAGTTTGTCACTGGTCAAACAGGTATACAATCACATTCACAGTTACGTCACACTCTCATACATTCCAGTCAAAACGAAAGTAATTTAAACTTTAACACACGAGACTAGGCGACAGCGATTGCGGATGCGGAGCGCGGATTACGGATTAAAATCAACGACACACATTTTAAAAAGTAATACTAATTAGACTCAATATATTTTACTGAATCTTTAGGAATATAAAGAATTAAAATAAATTGACAAATCTAATAGGGTGCCACATTAGCAATGTCCGAAAAAAAGACATTGTTATTATATAATCTATCGATATTTCATCACCTCATTCATGTACATTCCATTGTGTTTGCGCACGTTATCGAGGACACGACCTAGTCCATCAGGTGGTTCTATGGTGTAATGGTTAGCACTCAGGACTTTGAATCCTGCGATCCGAGTTCAAATCTCGGTAGAACCTGAACTAATTATACATTAATATTNCCGGCTACCTATTTCACTACTGTGAAGTTTTTCAAGAACGATAACTCTTACCTGCAATTACTATGTGTATATGGTTTTATTATAAAATGTCAATTTTTATATTGTGTATAGAGAATTAATTTTACACAATTTCAGCATTTATTAAATTGATATACATTAATGCAATACTAATATATGTCAGTATCATTTTTATTGACATTATTTTGTAAAAATATTGTGTCTTTCATTATTTTTTTTAAATTCACTCCTTTTTACATAAATTTCCATTTGAAATCCTTTAAACTCTGACGACCTAATTTTTTTTTGTGGCAGAAAATTTTCTTTACTTTAAAGCAATATAACTACAAAATTTGAAGAAATTCTACTGAGAAATGGTGACACAATCCTATTACCTTAATATACCGTTTTAAAATTAATTAAAAAATAATATCGCCCACGTAGGGACTCGAACCCTAGACCCTCAGATTAAAAGTCTGATGCTCTACCGACTGAGCTACGCGGGCTTCACGATCATGAAATTTATTATATCAATCGTGAAATACCACTGTCGTGTACCCCGTCTTTTGGTCTTTTCAAGATGGCGAATCGAGATCGTCACAGATGGTAGATCGTTACTTTAAGCTACAATATCACTTAGTTATATGTACACTCTAACCGAGACAAGTAACAAGTCTAACTCAGAAATACTCGAAATTTATATTACAGCATTTGTTTGCAGCTGATTAGTTCATAAACAACTGTGAATCCTTCACAAAGGTTGGCAAACAGTTAAACTCGGTATCGAAGCGTGGTTCGCTGCGAGTTTTTGCTCATATTGAAATACTTAAACAGTCTAGGTAATGTTTATCTTTACTGTCGGAGACACTCTCGTTTAACATCCGCTTTTACGTAATATGATGTTTATGCTCACAACCCTACGATAATTACAATAATGAAGGAAAACCATTTTGTTAGACTTGTTACTTGTCTCGGTTAGAGTGAACTTATACATAAGTGATATCGTAGCTTAAAGTGACAACCTACCTTCTGTGACGATCTCGGTCCGCCATCTTGAAAAGACCAATCCGTAACTGGTACACGACGGTGAATACTGGACAAAATCATTTTTATTAATCTAGTTTTATTATAATCTAACTCGGTATATTTCAATTAACCAAAGAAATAACTGACCTGTTGTTCATTTATATATTTACTAATGCAAGCATCGTTCCTGCCACTGTACATTTTGTATCAATCTATATAAGTCCTCAATTATATTGCGCCATACTCATGCAGTTACACCAACTGTGATAAAACTCATATGATTAATATAATGTCCTTATAATCGAACTGATTAGCTTTCCATTTATTGATTAAGTAGATCTTTATTGATTACGTCGTACTGTACAAAACAAACATATCAACACGTCTACCATATTTAGTAGTGGAGGTTACATTATTTAGGGCAATACTTATTTCATAAGTCAAACGGTAATTTTGACTTCAGAATCAACTTGTGGTCCAGACTTTGAAATGAAAGAGGCGAAAACTAAATTGATTCTGGTATTGCTAATAGAGGGAATTGCTGTGGAAATGTAAATATAACATAATGAACGACTTGGTTACGCTTAGAACATCAATAATCTTTGAGCCTTACATTACATCATGTCTGTGTGTTTGATTGGGTGGCACGACATTTCTCTGCCAAGGTTTTTTTGGATGTAATTGCTTGGCACTCAAGACTACGAATCTTTCGATCCTAGTTCAAAACTCGGTCAAAACTGCTCCTGACAAATCATTCCGAAACAAATCAATGTGAAACAGAAATATTGATGTAGTTTAAAAAAAATGATGATGACTGCTATCTAAAGTAATTCACTATGGGCGGATTGGTCGAGTGGTTAACACACCGGCCTTCCAAGCAGGCGGCTGGGGTTCGATCCCCGAAGTCGCCGTACGCATGGAATATTCAGAGAAAGTGTTGTTCTCCTGCCCACACAACTCTAACAACCCAGGTGGAGTATAAGATGGTCTGGGATGGGTGTTGCGATATCTGTGCTTGTAGCGTTCAAGTGAGGTGGCACGATAAATTATACCATTGGAAGGAAGGTCCCACTAAAAACAGAACACAATACATCTCCAGCACACACACAGGCATACACAAATAGGGAGATATAACTAGTATTTAGCGCCTGGTAAGGCAGCTCCTGCGAATTCCTCAATATTGTATTGATTAAAATATATGCTAATTGTATTGACTGTATCAAATTGTATATCTATGTTCTGTAAAGCGCTTTAGAGTGGCTTATGTCAGGTAGATAGGGCGCTATATCAAATGTTGTATATTTATTTATTTATTTATACTGAATACAAGTGGTTCTACGGTGTAATGGTTAGCACTCAGGACTCTAAATCCTGAAAATAACCTATCTTATGCATTATCATTATGATTAAGTTGTCTTTTTTCAACTCATTTGTAAATGAGCGTTGACATACCTTTTATCACCATGCTTATTTCATGTAGAAATGTACTTCTGTGATTTTTGAGTGTTTAAATATGTGTTTTATGTGAACCGTGAGGAGCCGACGCGGCCCCAACCCCGGAGGTCTTATTTGCTGGGACTAATAAAAGATCATTTTTAAAAGAAAAAAAGCACTCAGGACTCTGAATCCTATGATCCGAGTTCAAATCTCGGTAGAACCTGAATATGGCATTGTTTTTATTTCATCTTTTTCCTTCAAGCAAATTTTATAGATTTGTGACAATGGTCATTGTATATGTTTGTAAAACATGTAGAAATCAACGATGTAAGCAAACACAACCGTTTGCCTGTCTCCATTAAACCGTATTAATTGTCATTAGATAAGGATTAAACGGTCTTTATTAAATTCATGTTGATATGAATGCAAATAGGTTCATATTCCATGAAGCCTGTAACATTCCAAATGTTTATGTTTTTAATGACATTGATACAGATAGTCCCTTATATTTTCGATATTGAAGTGTCTTTGTCGTCAGTGCAAACGAGATTCCTGGAACATCATAACGTCACCAAAATGTCTACTTCAAAATTCTCATGTTCTTCGAGGCAGAAGAGGAAGCTTCAAAACGACGCTGATCAAATTGCGTTCAAAAGCTAAATGAACTCAATTTCTTCAAGTAATGCTAATAGAAGAAATTGCTCTGAAAATGTAAATATATAATGATGAATGGCTTGATAACGGTAAGACCATCAATCATTCATTGAGCCTTACATTGCATAAAATGTGTGTGTTTAATTGGGTGACACGATATTTCCTACCATGTGCGCTTTAGGATGTAGTTGCCTAGCACTAAATATTACGAATCTTTCTATCCTAGTTCAAATCTCTGTCGAAACTGTTATTGACAAACCAGTCCGAAAACATTAAATGTGAAAAAGCAATATTGATTTAATTTTAAAAAACGATGATGACTGATAAGTGAGGTAATTCACTGTAATTCGTATATATGTGGTTCTATGGTGTAATGGTTAGTACTCAGGACTCTGAATCCTGCGAATCCGAGTTCAAGTCTCGGTAGAACCTGAATGTCGCATTGTTTTTATTTAACTTTTTCCTTCAAGCTAATCTTATAGATTTGTGACATTGGTATTGAGTCATTGTATATGTTTGTAAAACATGTAGAAATCAAAGACAACCGTTTGCCCGTCTCTATTAAACCGTATTACACAAGTTCAAAAACCTCAAAAATGTTATAGCCCACGTAGGAACTCGAACA